>NW_021604569.1:20791978-20820436 GCF_004785775.1 Grammomys surdaster | reverse complement strand
AGAGAGAGAGAGAGAGAGAGAGAGAGAGAGAGAGAGAGACAGAGAGATGTCTAAGGCAGCTTACCTGGTTTTCATACTGATGTAGCCTGCGGATGAGTGGGAGCTGGATACATTGATGAGTGAGGAGAGACAGGTTAGGAGATGTCGGTGGGATCCACAAAAGATGTGAGCAGCATGGGAAAAGGGGGCTGCAGCTAGTGATTTGTTATAGTGCCAACAATGAGGATGGGGGATTGTGCCTGCGGGAAGAGGTGGGGTCTTTGGGCAGCCTACTTGGCTTTCCAACACATTTATAGTATAGAGAGGCCACTGGGTCTCCACTGCGACTCTACACAGCTCACAGGGCTTTTCCTGATGTCCAATAGAAATGCTGTTAGTGCTTCAAAGTCTCAGAGTGACAGTGTTGTGAGTGATGACTGTGTGAACAGTTCCTCTGAGACCAGAGCCTGCTGAAGGGCACTCAGCTTCAACCTGGACATGGTCATGATGAAGATCTCTATATCCTAACTTCATCATGATGAGACAGTCGTACTTCTGTGTATCTGGAGCTTTTGGCTTCCAAGTTCTGAGGGAGCATTCAGAAGTCCAATTTCTAATACTTAATACAGAATAACTTTGAGGTTCTGCTTTTCCCAATAGTGACAGTTCATGGGTGAATAGGTCCCACATGATACATGCAGACATTGGGATGGCTGTTTGACCACTTGGAAATGTTTCTAATCTGTGCGTGTCTTTCTAACCTGCCTCTACTTCCCTCCACTTCCCTCCATCTCTAGAAAGCCTCAGCCATTCACAGCCCTGTTCCATTTTAGGTAATGCATTATTCCCACCCTTCCAGCTCTTAGATTTTTCTTTTTTTCTTTTTTTTTTGTTTTTGTTTTTGATCTTTTGTTTTCTATAGCTTTAGTGTTTGGGTTTTATATGGTTTTATTCTATTTAATCCCCTTTTATGTCTGCCTGCTTCTTTCTTATTGATTGAATTCATTCTTTGACATATATGTATATAGTGCCTTCTGTGTATTGTCATTGACACCTCCTTTATCCCTCCTCCTATCATCTCCTCCCTACATGTCCCTTTCCCACATTTGTGACTTGTTTTGTGACAACTCACTGAGTTTAACCAGGGCCCTTTGCGTGACTACAGGTTTGGAAGTATCCTTTGAAGCCTGGGGGGCTCACTGTCACTACATGACAGAAGACAATGACTATTCCTCTCAAGAATCCATCTGTAGTCAATAATTAAGCAGGGAGGAGTGGGACCCTATGAGACCTTCCTCCATCTATGAGTGGCTGTTAATAGGTCCAATCTGGTACAGCCTTGTCCGAGTAACCATGGCTGCTTTGGGTTCCTGTTGCTGTGGCTGTGTTCTGCCCTGAAGATGGCACTGAACAGCCCTTTCCTCACCTTCCAGCTCTCAGACTTCTTACATTCCCTCTTCTGCTTTGTTTCTTGAGTCTTAGGGGGCATGTAAGTGTCTTCTCTAGGGCTAGTGACTCAACTGTCACTTACTCTCAGCACCTTTGGCAGCCATGAGGGTGACATCAAGTACCTTCCTTAGTTGTGCTCTTTATTTTGAGACACTGTCTCTTGATGGAGCTGAAATTCACCACTTTGGCTGGACTGTCTCACCAGCAGGCCTGGCCTCCTTTTGTCTCTGCCTCACTAGAGCTGCGGTGACTAGAAATGTGCACTGCTTCTCATGTAGTTTTGTTTGGAGGTGGGTGCTAGAGACTGAACACCAGCTCTCATGCTTCTACAAACGCCGTATCACCTACCAAGCTGTCTCTCCAGATTTTCTTTTATGTTAGTGTATTTTTTCACACACATTGTCAGAGATGGGTTTTTACAATTACTTGTCATTTACAACTGTGTTCTATCTGATACTTACAGATGTATTTTTTTAAAGCCTTATATAGTATTTTCTTATTACAGATAATTCATGCTTATGTGAAACACTGAAGAAAGTCGGAGAAAGGATAAATTGGAAACAGTGGTTTAGAATCTGTTGTGTAACAGAGCTTCTGTCTCATTTATGGTTTTGGGAAACAGCCTTGGATTCTTTCTTTTAAGTGACACGTGTCTCTATTATCAGAGTTTGTATTAATAAGTTAGCTCATAGTAAGAACCCACATTTGCTCTAGTTTGGGGACCTAGCCATATCAGAAAGTCTAACACAGTAGATGGGTACTTAGGACGTTGGACTGTGTGACATCAGTTTAACCTGTAGGGAGGTAGGAGTCCACTGACAAAATCAGTCCTGATTGGGAAGTGACATTTGAATCAAGCTTCTACTCCATAGTCCAGGTGACCCCCCGGTGGGTGATAACATGTTGAAGACCCTTGAGTGTGTGTCCTGGGGTACAGAGCTTCGTATTTGGATCCTGCCCAGATCCCTTCTTTTGAGTGGCCCTGATTTATACACTTTCAGTTGTATGTGTGTGTGTGTGTGTGTGTAAAATTTGTAATTATAAGGAGTATACTTTTAGATTATGAGTTATTGTAGTAAATTTTACACACCAGAGGGATGTGAAAACTCTGACATTTTAGTCATCAATAAAGACTTTGGGGGAATTGGAGCTTGTGGCTGGCATCTGAACTGAGGGCAGTCTTATGAATTCTGACTTAACTCCAGTTCCACAGGGCCAGAATTGAGTTGTTGACTCTTACCCCTCAGATGCTCTGCCTACTTTGAGAAATTTTATTCTAGTCTTTATGGATTTTTTTTCTCAATCGGTGAGATTATACCACCCATAAAATTTTGTTTCCATTGTTTTTGATCACTTGAAACTTCCCATGTAATGTAAGTGGAGGCAGATTGTATTTCACCGTGCTTCGTTTAGAGTGGAGGTTTAGGAAACTATGCCTGGAGCAAGTTCATTACCATTTCCAACTCCATGCACTCACTTCCTATCTGTTCCAATGTGGTGAGTTTTCACAATACTTACAATTTTTACTTATTACTGTTATATTTGCTACAATGGTCTTTGATGTGGCCAATGTAATTGTCCTGGGGTTCAGTACTGTACTATATAAGATGATGAAATTGACCAGAACTGTGTGTGTTCTCATTGTGCCTCTGGCCAGCTGTTCACTCTCTTCCCTAATGTACAGAAATAGTGAAATCAGGTCTAATGCTCTCTAAGCATCCAACTTAAAAGAAGAGTCTCTCATTTTAAATAGTAGGAATGGCTAAGTTTGGTGAGGAAGGCAATCTGGTCCAGTGTTAAACAGCTATGTTATGAAAGCAAAGGCAACGTCTCTTAGAGGAAGCAGAAGGTTCTAGTACCCCTAGGAATATATAAATGAGATGACAGAAACTGATCTCATTGGAGAGTTCCAATGATGTGGACAGAAAATCAAAGCAGCCATAAGATTCCGTAGGCAAAGTTTAACCCATAGCAGAGCCTCAACTCTCTTAGGAAGGAGGAGAGAGAGAAAGCTAAAGACTCCACAGTAGGCTGGGGATGGAGAGATGGCTCAATGGTTAAGAGCACTGATTGCTTTTCCAGAGGTCCTGAGTTCAATTTCCAGCAACCACATGGTGGCTCACAACCATCTGTAATGGGATCTAATGCCCTCTTCTGGTGTGTCTGACACACCAGTTTACTCATATACATGCAAACAAATAAAATATTAAAATAAATAAATAAATATCTAAATGAATAGATAAAATCGTCAAAATAAAGTTGTCCATTGACAACATATATGTACACACACACACACACACACACACACACACACACACACGACTCTGCAGTAGGAAGGCTTGTAGATAGCAGAGGCTGGCCCATGAGGATTAAGGAAAATCACTAGTTCTAAGGCACAAGAGTGTAAAGTGAAGCAGCCAGAGCTGATGCCAAAGCTGCTTGGAAGATTCTTTCCTTTTGGAGCTTTGACCTCAACAGGTTACCATGTTCAGTCAAGCACATCCTAACCAAATGTGCTCCCATCGGGCTTCGCTGCTGCATCTTCCCAGCACAGGCTCCTGGACTGATTTCCAAATGGTGTGAGCACTGGTAAAGCTGCCATAAGTTGTCCAGAGGATCTAACTGAAGGAGTCACCATTCTAGATGCCATTAGTAAAGCCTCAGATTCCTGGGACAAGGTCAAAGGTTCAACTGTGCAAGGACTTAAAAGAAGGTTCCAACCCTTATGGGTGAATGGGGGAGTGAAGACATCAGTGGAATAAGTAGCTGCAGCCATGGTGGGGATAGGAAAAGAATTAGAAGAAAGGTCTCTTGTGATGGAAACTGCCTGGTGGAGGTGCTTCAAACACTGTTGAGACGATATCGATGATATCAGAGGTTCAGAATGTCACATTAACTTAGTTGAGAATGGGACAGGAGGGCTTAGAGAGGATGGACTGTACCTTGGATGCAGGTCCACCATGGATATGACACCGGGTGCCACAGAGAAACAGTCTGTGAAAGGAACTTAATGTTGCAAATTTCTCTATTGCCTTACTTTTCATTTTTATTTTACATTGAGGATATAATATAATTACACTATGTCTCCCTCCCTTTTTCCTCCTCCAAGCCCTCTGACATAACCCTCCTTACTCTCTGTCAAATTCATAGTCTTTGTTTCACTAATTGTTATTGCGTGCGTGTCTTTGTTTATACATATTGAATCCTAAATATAACCTGTTCAGGCCATATAATGTTACTTGTATCTTTATTTTCAAGGCCAAATGTTTGGCACTGAACAACCAATTGGTATGCTCTTCCATGGGGAAGACCACCTCCCCAACTCCCAGCTTTCCCCAGTAGCCTGTTGTCTTATTCTAAGAAATTGCCAAGCCTGACCAATCAATCTTTAGCAATTACCATTTGGACAGTCAGTGACTGCAACACTGAGGGGAGGCACTCTACAAAGAGTTAGTCATTCACAGAAAGCTCAGGTTACTGACTTCACTGTTGTTAGGGATTAAAGTATCTTAAATTAAGCTATGTACATTCTTTTTAGACATAATGCAACTTTATATAGATTATACTATGAGTTCCATATGACATTCATGTGCTTTGGGAAAACAAAGACTCATGTGGCTCTCTTTATTGTGACACTTTATTGTAGTGGTCTGGAGCTCAGCCTGCAGTATCTCCAAGGTATACCTGTGGTGTATAATATTTAATCTCTACTGAAAGTACAGAGTTTTACAGATGAGGACTATGGAGGCATTGTTCAGATAGTGTCCTAGTTTGCTTCCTGTTGTTGCGATAAATACCAGGACCAAATGCAACTTGATGAGGAAAGAAATTATTTCATCTTATATCTTCCAGTCTGTTGTTGAGAGGAAGTCAGGACAGGAACTCAAGGCAGGATCCCAGAGGCAAGACCATGGAAGAATATTGCTTACTGGCTTGTTCCTCACCATACTTAACCTGCTTTCTATATACTCAAGGACCACCTGCCTAGGGATGGCATTGCCCACAGTGGGATTGGTTTTCCCACATCAATAATCAGTTAAGAAAATGCCCCAAAGGCTTGCCCACAGACTGATCTACCAGAGGCAGTTTCTCATCTGAATCTCCCTTTTCTCAGATACATCCAGCTTATGTCAAGTTGACAAAACCAAACCAAACCAAACCAAACCAAGCAAACAATTTCTCATCTGAACTTCCCCTTTCTCGGATATATCCAGCTTATGTCAAGTTGACAAAACCAAACCAAACCAAACCAACCAACCAACCAACCAACCAAACAAACAAACAAACAAAAATTCTCACATAATGGACCCCTTGTCAAATTGAAGCATATCACTGTTAAACTACAATGTCTTCTTTCTTGGGTTTTCCTTAAGATTTCATGTTGGGATCACAACATAAACACTGTATAACTTTAAAAGTTCCACAGTCTTTAAAAAAGACTTGGGGATTTCAGCACTTAGGAGTGTTTAAAAAAAATCCAACACTTTCAAAACTCAAAGTCTCTTTAAAAACCTAATGCCTCTCAGCTATTGGCTATTATAAAATTAAAAATAAGGTGCATATTTCTTATTCCAGGAGGGGAAAACAAAGATACAGGTACTATCAAATCAAATCAAATCAAATCAAATCAAGCCAAACCCAACCCAACCCAACCCAACCCAACCCAACCCAACCCAACCCAACCCAACCCAACCCAACCAAACCCAACCAAACCAAACCCAAAATCCAACAGTGTAAAGATCCCAGTGTGTGCCACCTCATATTAACTGAAGAGCTTCTGGACTCCAAAGGGTTTGGGCAGTCACACTTCTCTGGCTCTGCCATCTTCATACACAGATTGTCTGATTTGCTCACTCCACATCTGCCACTACCCTTGGTGTCTGTTCCATGGTTTTGATGTCTTCAATATGCTGGGGTCTCTATTGCAAATTGGGTGGTGTCTTCACCAGTAGCTTTTCCTGGGCTCTCTGCAGGGAATCTCAGCCTGACTCCCAGTGCCAAGCTTCAGTTTTCCTCCATGACTCCTTCAAATCCTTGAACTTCCACTACAACTGAAGCTGGGCCTTAACCAATGGCCTCTCTGGGCCTCTGCTAGTGCAGGCTTTAGCTTCTCTACATACTCCTCCATGCTTTCAAAACCAGTACCATGTGAAAGACTCTTGCTTATTACCAAGTTCATCTGATAGCATGTACCACAGCCTTATCCCACAGACAGTATGGATCACAGTCTTAAGGAAATACTTCCCACGAAATTTCACCTTAATGATCCTGGTCTCTTGAATCACAGCTTAGTTTTCAGCCCCAGTGAACCAGAACTGATTGTCCCAGGGAGAAAAGGGTTTATTGCAATGGTGCTGGTCTCTTGTTAATCACAGTTGACTTTTCAGCCCCAGCTGACCAAAACCACATATTTTATTTATTTATTTATTTATTTATTTATTTATTTATTTATTTATTTATTTATTTATTTATGCTTACTCACTGTACCTCCCACTCACTGCCCCCCTTCTGGTCACCTCTTCCCTGAATCCTTTCCCCATCCCCCTTCTTCTCCTCTGAGCAGGTGGGGCCCTATGGGTTTCCTCACACCCTGACACTTCAAGTCTCTGTGAGGCTAGATGCTTCCTCTCCCATTGAGGCCAGATAAAGCAGTCCAGCTAGAAGAACATATCGCAATAGCTTTTGGGATAGTCCCTGCTCCAGTTGTTGAGGGACCCACATGAAGACCCAGCTGCAATGTCTGCATATGTGTAGGTCTAGGTCTAGCCTGCATATGTTCTTTGGTTGACGGTTCTGAGAGCCCCAACGGTCTAGTTTAGTTGACTCTGTTGGACTTCTGAACTATAAGTTAATTCAAATAATTCACATGAACTGCCCAAATGCATGCTTTGAGAGACTCTCAAATTCCCCTCTTAAATTTCTCACTCCAGATCTTCATCATCTGCGTTTTTCTCAGCATGCTTATATTTCAAGACTTCACAACACAGCCTGTTAAGCTAAAACACCCGGCTTTTCCAACCCGAAGTTCCAAATAGTGCCATGATCGTCTCCCAAAACAACATGGTCAGGTCTATGCCATTGTTACACCCCAGTTTCTTGCACCAATTTCCGTCCTAGTTTGCTTTCTGTTTCTGTGATAATACTAGGGCTAAAACAATTCAGGGAGGAAAAGGCTTCCTTCACCTTAAAGTGTAAAGTCCACCAGTCAAGAGTCAGGGCAGGAACTCAAGGCAGGAACCCAGAGGCAGGAACTGAAGTCAAGACCAAGGAAAAACACTGTTTGCTGTCTTGGTTCCCATGGCTTGCTCAGTCTGCTTTCTTATATACCCCAAGACCACCTTCCTACAGTAGCATATCTCAGTCAACTGGGCTATTTCACATCAGTCATTAATCAAGAAAAGGCACCATAAGCTTGCCTACAGGCCACTCTGATGGAGACAGTTCTTCAGCTAAGGCTCTGTATTCTCTGATAACACCAACTTATATCAAGTCCACAAGAATGGGCAACACCAGCATCCTGCTTTTGAAATACAGGCTCTTCTCTGTCATATGGTTATGTCTTTGTTTGTAACATTCAAGTACCTCTTTTTAGCACAGAAGTAATTGTTTTTAGCTAAGTAGATGTATAACTTGTGCTCTTGCTTTTGGAATTTGTGACTTAGGATAAAGGGAGGCTGGCATTTGTTAGAGCACAGCCCTGTATTCAAGATCTGGGGTGGACAGAAAACCTGGCAAGATAAGGGGAAGGAAGAGGGTGTCCCAGGCAAGCATGCTAACCACCAGGCATTAAAACAAAAGAAAAGAAAAGAAAAGAAAAGAAAAGAAAAGAAAAGAAAAGAAGAGAAAGGAAAGGAAAAGTCCAGCATGGTGTAGGCAGACCAGCTCTTTTTGAAGAGTTGGGTGGGATTTTAATGTTGGATAAAATTTCATTTCCTAGTAAAGCAAAGGGAACAAATTTTGCTGTAAAATTTTATTCGCACATCATTTAAACAAACTGCAAGGACCAGCAAGAGTATGAGTTTGTCACCCCAGTGTGAGTTTGTGTAAATGGGAGTGAGGGAAGTGAGCATATTTTATCACTTTATCTCATTTTTTTTTAAAATTTGAGCATAATATTAGCTCAAGGAATAATGGTCAATAGTTAGAAAGCAATAATTGTCAAGACTAGCATAGATGCATCAGTTCATTTTGAAAACAATTTCACTTGCCAAAGATAGGTTGTATTTTTTGAAATGCAGAAAAAAACTATAGCAAGACTTCTGATTATTTCTTTTTTACGAGAGGCACTAGATTACATAAGAACTGTTTATTATGTGGTTGTTATTGCTTCGTTACTTCTGAATGGGCAAAGAAGCACATTCTAGTGCATAGGATTATTTAAGAGTAAGAACAAGTAACATCTTTAACAAGCTGCACACAAACAGCTGAGTCCCTGGTCTCAACTGGGGCAGACCAGATGTAGGGAGCCTCACACAACCAACCACAGTCCCTGCATAAGGTTTATTAAGTGTTGATCCATCAAAAGAGAGTCACAAGGTTGGCAGCCCTTCCAATCTTGCCTAACTTGGGGGATATTTTCATATTCTAGTTAGTTGCTGAGGGAAGAAAAGATATTAGGCAGTACCCAAATCCTCCCTCCCACAGGGCTCTGGCAGGAGTAGGGAGAGTGCAGTGTGGGCCCCATCTGTTCCCTGAGCTCAGTTCCTGGCTCTGCTTCACTACTGAGTGAATCTCGGGCTGACACTGTTATTCAGCCCAGAAATCAGTTTGGGGATCTAACCAGCAAAGTGTGCACACCCCTTCTAGTGGAGACTTTTCATGGGAATAATCCTGAGACAGAGAATAGGGCAGAGATGGCTCACCTTCATAGGTGGCCAATCCCTTGCCAAGAAAGCTCAGCAGGACTGTTGGGGGATGATGGTGGGTCTTAGTTACAGCAGAGCATAGTGGGGAGACCTCCAATAGGGGTCTACCCTGGCTGATGTTTGGCTAGAGTGGGAGATCTCTCTCACTTGATAGCTCTCAGTCTACCAGAGATGCAGGGTATATCTGTAAAACACCCACACCTATGGGCCTCCTTTTAGCCTTCTACTGGTATCTAGTGAAAATCAAAACCAAAACCACAAATTAGTTGGCACAGAGATTTTTATTGTATGAGAACCTATTAAACTCATGTTGAGAGAAAGGGCTTTCCCAGTGACTCAGTCTGCTCTTGCGGAAGCATTTGTGCCCATTTTTTTGAATTCTGATGCTCCATCTAGGCCTGCAGTATAGTGGCATCGAGGCTTTGCCCACTGCAGTTTCAAAGTGTGTAGCATGGGATAGGGCCTCTCTTCCTAACCTGTGAGGGTTAGTTGCAAGAGCAAATGCTTCAGACTGTGTGGTCAGTACATGGTGACAGACTTCCTGTCCCAGCTCAGGACCAGTGCGATGGCTTTTGCTCTGTGGCCATTGGTGGACGAATGCTAAAATCCCCTTTTTACTTTTCTATCAGAAGTGTGTACCACTTTACCACCCAAAGACTGTCATGGTGCAGACATGCTGAGCTCAGACTCTAAAACTCACATTGCTGAACATGTGAAAACATGCAACCATGCTGGGCGATGCAGGCCTACGATCCCAGATACTCCAGACCCTAGGCAGAAGGACTGAAAGTTTCAGGTTACTTAGGGAACTTAGCAAGGTTATGTTACAGAATAAACACAATAAGTGAGAACTGAGTGAGGGTGACTTGGGGGGCAGAGCGCTTGCCTAGCATGGGTGAGGCTCTTAGCTTAATCCCCACTACTACAAAAACCAAAGGAAAAGAGAGCCAGAGTGCCCTTGTCACCCTTAACAGAGCTCAGGCTGGAGATGCTGTAGGGGTGAAGGGGACTGGCCTCTCCTTTACTTTTTGCCTGTTCTCTGAATGCTGTCACTCTATCTGCAATCTTTTAAACACTTTAGTCTTTTGCCAAGCCTACCTTGTGCTGAAAGCCTTGGCTTGGTGGGCAGATGGGAAAGCATCTAGAGACAGGCTATGGTATGAGTCTAGGTAAGGTTGGTTGCCCAGGGCAAAATGGGCTGGGCTGGCTCAGGGCAGTGGGATGAACCCTGAAACTGGGGCCTTGGGAGAAGAGGGGTTCCTAGGCAAGCCCTGGGATACCCAGTAAGTGAGGTGCCTCCTTTTAGAGTGCAATGTGGGCAGAAAAAAGTGCTTTTTGCCTGCACATACCTTGGGCTATTGTCTAACTGGTGCCAGCCCCTCAATTTTCCAACTTTCTCTAAAGTAGCTGTTCAGTGATCACCTTCTCCAAGACACAAGGCTTCTTCTTGTAGATGGGTGACCCTGGACTTCCCCATTAGGGGAATGAAAATTGAAACTACTTTGAGATATTACCTCATCTCAGTCGGAGTGGTTGTCACAGACAAATGTCACAGAGGATGTTGAGAGAGAGGAACATTTATTTACTATTGGTGGGGGATTCAAATTAGCATAGTCATTATGGAAATAATTTTGGGGATTCCTCAAAAGTTAAAAATGAAGCTACCATATCACCCAGCTATTTCACTTCAGTGACTACCCCGAGAGTTTTATTCCTGCCATAGAGGTATTTGTACTCTTGTATCTACTGCTGATTGATTCACTATAGCAAGGAAACAGAACCAATCTAGCTGTGCTCCAACACATGAATGCGTAGCTTTCTAAGTTTTTCAAATCCTTTTTTTAAAAATGATGGTTCTTAAATGCTTTCACCTCCCTGATAGCCCACCACCACCAGAGGTAGTGGAAAAGAAAAGATACAGGGGTGGGGTTGGGAGTGAACCTGTTTAGAAAGGTTCTTTGGAGCAACTCCCTGTCTGCGTTGCCTGGAAATCAGCAGTTCACTTCACAGGTTAGTAGGCAGGGGCAGCTCGATCTACTTGCAAACACTTCACGGATACACCAGCAGTCCAGTTCGGTAGAGTCAGGTTAGCAGTAGTGGTGACACGACCTAGCAGAGACAGCCAGGCCTCAGTCTTATCTCAAGTCAGCAGGAGGGACCCAGAGGAAGGCCAGGAGTTCTCAGCTGTGCCTCTCTCAGAGAAGGGAAGATCAGCGAAGACATGAGACCAACAAGCATTTAGCTATGCAAGCAAGCCAGGCTACTGGAGGAGTGAGAATCATTATTTGTCTATGTTGCCTCTCATAGGTTGTCCATGCTCTAGTGGTTAGCCCCACATTCATGCAATTATGGACACCACTTAATGGACTTAGTGGGTTATCAGAGTGGGGTAGGGAGAGAGCATAAAGTTGAGAGTTGGACATGCCAGGGGATAACTAGAAAGAACTGTCAGGGGAAAGCAGGAGTGGATATGCTTAATTGTAGACACATGAAATTATCAAAGAATAAAAATAAGAGCTTAGTGGTACTTTAATACTGTACCCATTTAACAGGATAATAGGATTATATTCTTCCCTAGGGGCTGTGGCTTAACCAAGCACTGTAATTTTGCTCAGGTAATGGAACTGTGATGGAAGGATAGAACTGACCATAAGTGTTGTATGGGTGTGTGTTGTATACACATATGATACACAGACTTACAGAAACACATACATTGAATAAATGTGTGTGTATATGTGTGGTATGTGTGTGTGTGTAGTATATGTGTGTATATGTGTGTGTATGTGTATATGTATGTGTGGAGTATGTGAGTGTATATTTGTGGAGTATTTTTGTGTGTGTGGTGTATGTGTATGTATGAATGGTATATGTGTGCTCATATGTCTGGTTTATATGTGTGGTATGTATGTGCTATATGTATGTATACATGTATTTTGAGCTTACATGTATACATGTATTATATATGACATGTGTGAATATACATATGGGAGTAGCTATGTCACATTTATTTGTGTGTATGACATGTGTGTAGTATATATGTTTGTGTGTATGTAATTGATATGTGCATATATGTGTGTATAGATATGTGTGTGCCTGTGTATATAAGTGCCATGAATGCACATGTACATGTGGTATGTATGTATCTATGTATGTATGTGTGTGTGATGTATATGAGTGGTATATGTATATCTCTGTCAGTATGGTATCTGTGTATATAATATCTATATGGTGTACATATATGCATATGTTATATGTATATGTGATATATGTGTATTTTTGTTGGTGTACACATATGTGTGTGTGTCTATGTGCGTTATACATGAATGTGTGGTATATGTGTGTGTACCTTGATAAGACTGTAAATGTCATGGAAGTGTCACTAGCTCCATTCCAATTTTTCTTGCATCCTAGGCATGAGACAAAATAAACCACTCCAGGGATGGCAGGGACTTTTGAGCTTAGTTGTTTAGTTGTATCCTCTAGTCGTGGTGTCACTGCAAGGAAGTGACAAGATCTGGAAGGTGTTTACCACATCTTAGCCTGACTCAAGAAGAGATGTCAAACTCTTCCAAGGGAAAAGGGTATGCCTTCTCAGTAAACAAGGATGCTATTGGTGTTTTCCTTGGCCATTTTCCGGCAAATATCGGAAGCCTAAGAATCCTGCTCTTCCATATCGCAGCTGCATATGCCACATACCTCTACATTTTCAGACTATAGACTAATTGTCCCTTTTGATACAGCAGCACCAGAAGTGTCCAGTCCCTCAGGAAGTCTCAGGACCCAGTGATTGGTTTCCAGGTGTGAGGTCATCATCAATCAAAGACACAGTATGGAGCCACTGGCCTTTGGGAACTATTTTGTAAAGAAAATGACTTGTGAGCACTTCTCTGAGTGTCGGAGCTTCGTAAACATCAGTGAACACTGAACTCAGATGAAATCGTATGGAGCAAAGGTAGAGATCTGGCTGGAGGAAGCCCTGGTAGAAGGAACCTGTCCAGGACTGTGCAAGGCCTGGAGGAGAGCAGGTCAGGCCAGGCAAGGGGGAGAACATTGCAGTGGTTGCCCAAAACAGGATTGTGCTGTGTCTGCTCGGCATGTGTGGGAGGCTGAACAGAATGGCAGCATACTGCACTGGCCTTGAGTATAATTCAGAGTTTGCAAACTGAAGGGGCTCAGTATAAACAGTAGATGTGTGGCCAGGAGTTTAGAACTGGAAGGGAACTTTGGTAAGGTAGTGCCTTCCTTCCTTAGTAGCATGTTTCGAATGGACTCAGAAGCCAGGCAGACTGACTTCCAGGCTTCCTTTGACCCCTAATTTCTGTCCTACTGCTTGGAATTGTGTGTGTATGTATGTACAGGATGTGTGTGTATGTATGTGTGTGTGTGTGCACATGCGCACATGCATGCATGTGCGAGTACACACATGTGTCTGCACATGCATATGCACCCATGTATATTCACACATGTATACATGCACACATGCACTTTCATAGAAGCCAGAGGTTGCTGTCAAAGTCTTCTTTTAGTGCTTTCTATATTTTACTTTAAAGACAAGGTCTTTCACTGAACTTTGAACTTGAGTTCCAATTATTGGCTACCCTGGTTGGCCAGAGAACTCAAGACATTTTGATGAATTTCTAGATCCAGACAGGACTCTTGTTCCGGAGGGCTGTGTGACAAAGTATAGGTTTGTGAAATGCATCGTGTCTAGAGGTTTTCATCTTAGCCAGTCTCCTGATTTTGCTTTTAGTTTGTTTTAAAAAAATTAACAGATATTAATTCTACATACTAATGTACTTCATATATGCATATAATGAACTTTGATAATTCTCAGCTTCACTTTTTCTCATGTGCTCCTGATTTTCTTTGCTTTCTTTCCAACCAACTGCCCCTCTACCATCATGTCTTATTTAATTATGTTCTGGCCATGCTTCTGAGGAAGGCTTTACCAATGAGTTTAATCAGAGTTACTTACATGAGAAGTGGTATAGGCTATGTACAGGAAAGTCATTGGTGGCTATAACACTGAAGAAAACGTCTCCTATTTCCCTAGAAACCATCAATAGCCACAGGCTTCTCAAGAAGAAATGGGACCCTGTAAGTTCCTCTGCCTGTGGCAATGTTTATAAGACCAATCTTGCACAGGCCTTGTGTGAGTTTGAGCACATGACCATCTGATGTCCACAGACAGCATTCTATGGTGCTCTTCCCCTTCCTCCAGCTCTTAACATTCTTTCTACCTTCCTTTCTGCTCTGTCCCCTGAGTCATGGAAGGAATGATATAGATGTTGTCCTTATGACTGAGAACTCTACAGTCACTCATTTTCAGCATTTTGATCAGTTATGAGTCTCTGTAGTAACCACTGCTTACTGTAAAAAGAAGCTGGCCTGGCCAAAGCTGAGAACAACACAAATCTATTGCTACATAAAAATATTTAGGCAGTTAGATAGGCATAGCATGACTATTTAGCAAAACAACAGTCATAGTTTCTCCATTAGGGCTTCTCCTCTCCTCAGCCATGAGTTTCTAAACATGTTTAAAATAATATACATTAGTTCTCTCCAGTGGAGTGGGCTTCAGATCCAATCAGAAAGCCGTTGGTTTCCATTTTAACAGTTACACCACTATTGCACCAATAGGCATGTCTTGCTTGACAGATTGGTAGTATAGCATGAAGTATTCCTAGCTGGTTGAGACTGCTGATTTTTCTCTCCCAGCAGGCTGGATAGCACTTTCTAGTATCATTATGGATATTAGCTAGTTGAAAGGAAGCTGTCAGCTAGCTCAGTTACAGCTTGATTTCTCTGTGTCCTGAAACCAACATATCTTCTTGGCAGTAGAGACTTATTCTCTATCTGGTGGTAGCAATATTCTTTATTTTGGGGGAACCCAAGGGGCTTTCTTGACCAACAACTTATATAATGGTAGCTACCACTGGCCCCGCTGATATTTCTCTGTTTATCTGTGGGCACAAAATTTACTGCTCCAAATCCAAGCTTGGTACCTGCAACTGTGCTGTAGCAGTTGGGGTTCAGGTGGAAGTGAGGCTTCCCCATTCTGTTCAGATCTGATAGTCTCAGTTCTTTGATAGAGGCATTGGGACCATGGTGCTGATTACAACACTGATTCACTATGGGAATTCCAGATAACTAGAGGCTGTGACTAGATCATAGACCTTCCTTCTGTTCACTTCCACCCAGCTTCCTGCAGTCCTGTCTGCTTTCTGCTTCACTTCTTTAACCTGTCAATTTCTCTATTTCTAAGAGGATCCATTCTGTCTCTACCACATGTGAAGCCTGCAGAGGTTGTTGGCCCATAGCCTCTCTGCTTCCATGGAACCTCTGTTCTTGGCAACCACCGCTTCATTCTACCTAGAGCTCATTTTTTACAGCATGTTGGGGTGACAACATATTGTAGATGGCTTCTGTATCTTGAGGCCCTCCTTGCCTCCTTGCCAGAAGCACATTCTGAATGATGGACAATCCTGGTCCTGGTCAACAGGCTCAAGGAAAACCTTGGACCAGGAATTGGCAGGGCCCCAAGGACCCAAGGTTATAAAACTTGAAGCTTCCAGTGATGGGCATGCAGAACTGTCTGCCTAAGAATGCTTCTTAGTTCCAACAAGGAGAAGCAGACATAAGAGGCAGAGGCCCAGGCTTTTATAGCTCAGGCTACTGCCCTTATTATCCCACTGTGGCACACTCTGTAACTCCTGTCTTTCTAAAGTGTTGGCCCTCTATTGTGTCCTTTTTAGTTAGTGTCATAGTTAGCTTCAGCTGTCAACTTGACACAAACCTAGACTCACCAGATAAGAAATTGTCTATATCAGAAAGTCAGAAAATTGTTAACTAGTCATAAGCATTCAGAGTTTTCCAAGCTACCTATCGAGAGTGCTTGAGACATGGCTTTATTAAGTTCCCCTCATGCTAGAGTGAGCCCCACAGTGATGTCACCAACAACTAAAGAATTGTCTAGATCAGACTGGCTTCTGACCATGTTTGCAGCATTTTTTTAGTTGCTAATTGTTGTAGGAGGACCCAGCCCACTATAGGCAGTGCCATTCCCTAGAGTTGGCCTAGGCTCTATAAAAAGGTAACTGAGCAAGCTAGCAAGCAATATTCCTCCATGATCTTGGCTTCAGTTTCTGCTTTAAGCTCCTGTGCTGAGTTGCTGTCTTTACTTCCCCCATGACTGTAACCTGTAAAAAGAATTAAACCCTTTCTTCTCTAAGGTGATTTTGGTCATGGTGTTTATCACAATAAAAGAAAGCTTCTCTGCCCTGCAAGGAGGACATTATGGTGAGGACCTGTTGCGTGACTTCTAAGGGAGATGAATATGATGTCTATTTACTTCAGAAAGGACACTGATGACAGACCAAAGAAGTGACCCCATCATATTTTAGCCTGAATAACCGGTGAGTTCCTTACAGGATCAGAGGTTACTCAAGGGCAGTGGTGACATCACTGTAGGGTCCACTCTAGTATAAGTGGGACTTAGTAAAGCCATGACTCTAGCACTCTCCACAGGCAGCTTAGAAGACTCTAAATGCTTATGGCTATTTAACTTTCTTTCTGGTCACCTCAGGAAGGGATCTGTCAAGTTGGAGAGAATGCTACCCAATTATGAGCCCATGCTTGGAGGATATCAATCCCTAGGAGCTTTTAGTTGAGAGCTGGGTGAGCAATATTTCTGGGGGGACTTAAATTTCTGGTTTTCACTAACTCATTCAGCATTGCCTTCTCCAATGCTCTTGGGTATTCCAGAGGCAGCTGTCCATTTTCCATGCCCCTCTCTCATCTATTTCACTGCTGCCAGGGGGTGAGAACAGTGGTAATAAGGATGTCTTGGGTAGATTTGAAAGATCATATGGTACCTGCATGTAGATGCACAGAGTTGTGTGGGCTTGTGACTAATAGCTATGATTTCACCTACTGCATGTCAGATTTAGGTCTTTCTGGACACCCTATTCATGCTGTCTTTAATGCCTCTCCAAATTAGGTGCTTTGGCTTGTTTGTTACTTTTGTAATTCCTGTCTGTCTCTCCTATATGGCTGGATTCTATGAGACTGGGCAAGAGTTTGTATCTTTTAGCCAGTCAGGGATGCATGAGGGCTGACATGGATGATAGTGACAGCTCAGAGATGGGATGGAAAGGAGTAACCTGTGTCTTGAATAGGTTCCCTTGATGAATGATGCGGCTGGGTTATGGTGATGTCAAAATGCCAATCACCAAGCTGGTTTGTGACTAGCTTGTGTGGCCAAGGAACATAGGAGCAGACAAAGGATAGTCTTACTGTAGTTGAAGCCATCACATGAAAGTAGGGGCCCTGAGGGAGGCTGGGAAGGGCAAACTATGAATAGTATCCACAGTCCTTGTGAGTCCTGAATGATAGACAGCCACTTCTCCAAGAACTCAAGACCAGAGGTAAAGGAAAAAGGATGGAACTGAGTAGGTTAGTGGTTCATGCTCTAAAATGGCTGCCTGATTCTTGTTCCTTCATGCCACTAGCCTCTTTTCTTATCCAGAAAAGATTTGAGCAGAGAGTCTCCAGGGTCTTTAGAAAACACAAGCCACAAATTCTGTGACTCTTTCACTCAGCAGCTCTCCAGCCATGCAAAATCCAGAGCGGTGTATGGAGTCTTCTGGAAAGCCCCTGCCCTCTGGGAGTTCAGGAGTAGACACAGCCAGAATTCTCAGGATTCCTATTAAAAAGGAATGCATCTTATTTACATCTGATTAGTGGTCTGTTCATATAATATGCATGCAGGTCTTTGATTATGTGCCATTAATCAAATTTAATGCTCTATTGTGTCATTTAAGGCACACCATAGTACCTTAAAGTAGCATCTGTCATTAGTACTACCATGAGATCTAGGTCTGATGGAGAAACTCAGAAGCTATGAGGCTCAGGCCTTCTGTTCTCAAAGAAAATCTCAGATGAGAGTTAACACAGAGCCACAGTAATGAGGGCTTCTAGAAACCTTCTAGAAGTAGTGCATAGTTTTGATTATGAGTTATTCTTTGTAATAGTAATGTCCAGCAGGGATCTTGGCTATCCTAAGTTATACAGAGCAACTGGAGAGGGAGGATGCAGGGATCCTTCCAGTCATTGCCTTGGAAACAGACTCACTGTAACTGTCTCTTCCCAGCTGGGTTTCCAAAGCTGGCCACTTTTCCCTGCAGTAGGCTGGGACTTAGGGGACTGACTGACTTGGTCCCCTCATCCCACATGTCCCCTCTCTGGTCACTTGCTGATTACATTTTCCTTTCCCAAAGTCAAAGAACAATACAGCCCCATTCATTCTGAAGAATTGCTTATTTGTTTAGATAGTGTCTTAGTGTTGCAGCATCAATCGGGCAGCCCTGACTCTGACCCTTCCGGTTCCCCAGCCTCCTGCCCCAACAGGAAATGGAAATACACATATAGTCATCCTGTTGTGTAAGACTCACGGATGACCACTGCGAGGTGGCTGTGCCTCTTGAGATCAGGGTATCAGCAGCCCCTTCAGTTGCTCCAAACTTACCAACTGCCCTGATTTCCATCACAGATGATATTGTAGCAGTGGCAGTCCCTCCTTTCTCTGCCTCAGGGTCACCCTCAGCCTAAGCATGCTCATCAGCCTTTCCTCTTAGCCCTGGGAAGCATCTGCAAAGCTTCCCAAACAAATACTTGGGAGCTGATATTCAGAACTGAGCCCCTGGGTCCATCCTGCCATCTGTCCTGAAAAGATCAATGGAGTCCCCCAGTGTTCACTGTCACTGTATTCATTGAGGGCTGATCTTGGAAATAATGGGGGCATGCAAGAGAGGGCAAAAGGTGAACCAATTGACAATCCAGTACATGTACATGAGCTATAAACTTACAGAAGCTTATGGCACTGAGTATGGCTGCAGTGACTCCCAGAGGAAGGGCAGTAGTGATGCTGAGTCCTTGCCTGGTATCATCATGTCAAGAGCTTTCCATTTGTGGACTTCAGAGCTGCTGGCGAGTCCTATGCCTGGTTCACTAGGCCTCCAAAACTCAGCTTTGTGGCCCCATTGGAATAATGTGTGAGAAGACAACCAGTCCAGAACAAAATCCTTAGTGCCTTTCCTAGCCTCCAGAAGAACATCAGTCCCATCAGATTTTTCAGTTCCACAGGCTACTTAACTGTTACCTCCAGCCATGGTGGCTTCTCTGAGCAGTAGGGGATGGGAGCACAGTAGTGTCCTATTCTTGAAGGTATCTTCATTCTTAGTATCGTACTTTTACTGGGAGGTGGAAAGGGCTCAAGTCCAATTTGTTAGAGCTGTGAAGGAAAATGTAGAGAAACCACCCCTATGCTCAGGGTAATTGGCTTTCTAGGATCAATTGGATGCATGAGACTCACTCTCTGGCTTGAAGTGAGGCTGATGTGTGTCACTGACATTTTTGTTTCCCATAGGACCCTGAGACTCCAAGGGCCATTCAAGGCAGAGTTCACTGAGGTCATGTGTGTGGTTGCAGAGCCTGCAGCTTGCAACCTTCCCAGACTCTGTGTCTTCCTTTCTCACTGTCACCTCAAATCTCTCCCACATTCACTCAGAGCTGGGGTTTGAATAAGGACTAGTGAGAAGGGAACTCTTGGTGGTTCTGGGAACCATAGAAGTGAGACCCCCTGGGTGGGACTTGTGGGTTTATAGGAGGTATAAAGTGAGATTCGACCATGTGGTTAGGGACTGCCAGTGTGGACTTGATCATTTCCTAGGGCCTACTAAACTTAGCTTTGAGACCCCATTGGGATAATGTGTGAGAAGACAATCAGCCCAGAATGAAATCCTTGGTGCCCTTCCATGCCTCCAGAAGAACAGCCCCTTTAGTTTTTCAGTTCCACAGCCTGCTTAAACTGTTACCTCCAGTCATGGTGGCTTTGGAAAATGGGGACCATGTAGTTGTACAGTAGTCTCCTGTCCTCCTCCATGTCTGAATATTGCTTGGCAGTGATGAGTGGCCTCAGCTCCTCTTTCCTGTACTCTCCTCATGGTCTGACAGTGGTCTGACTCTTGGTTTCCCCATGTAGTAAGTGCAGTCAGTACTTATGTCTGACCTGCCAAAGGCCAAAGTAAGTATTTCAGGTAAAGAATTTGTAAGACTACTTAGCAGAATGGTGAAAGAGGCCATGGAATGCCATCCCTAAAACAGTAGAGCACAGGAAATTGTACAGATGGATTAGCTCCTTTCATTGGAGAGGCACCTTTTATTTGGTAAAGAACCCTGAGTTTAAATCAAATGTGACCTAATGTTAAGGATTTGTAGGTCTGCCACTGATACACTGATATCAAGAAAGGATGCTTCTTCTTCTCCTTCTCCTTCTCCTTCTCCTTCTCCTTCTCCTCCTCCTCCTCCTCCTCCTCCTCCAATGAAATGTAGTCTGTGGAGATCCCTCTTTAACAGCAATTGGAAAGAAATCTTCAAGATCCACAGAGGCTGTCACAGTGGTGATGAAAGAATTGTCTACAAGAGTGATTTCATCAGACAGTACAGGGGCTTATCATCATCAGGCCTGTCGGGATTGCTGTGGATGAGAACTGGAGTGCCTTGAGACTTGGTTGATGGGTTGTAACTCTCCCTTTTTTGTGATGCTTTGGTCTGGTTCCTAAATTCCCATCAGGACCTGCTGCCTGCAGCTGAAGTGGTTAGTTCCGAGTTGGCATCACAGGGTTAATGTAGGTCTGTGCCACAGTGAATGAGAGCAGCGTGAGTCAACTCTCAGGCATCCTCCCCAGTCCGCTTGCACTTTAGCAGTTTCTGATATTCGATTTCCTCACTTTGTTTCAGAAACAGAGGGTGTTGATTCACCGTGCAGTAGAACACGTCTGACGCGTCAATGTCTGAATGGCCTGTGACAGTGTGGTTGTCTTGGCAATAGCAGTGGCCACCCACGGTAAACATCTGGAGGGTGAAGTGAGACTCACCCAAATGGGGAGGTTTTGACTGGGATTGCAAGCAGGTCAAGTGGAGTGCAATAGAGGGAGCACACGTAGACACCGGTACGTGGTCAGACTCATGGAAAGACTTGATTGTGGACAACTTTCAGAGCAATCTCAGGCTCAGTGGAACCAGAGACAGTAGTCTAGCCCATCCCCAACCTTACATTAAAGTGCTTTAAGATCCTTTTTCTGCAGCAGTCTACAAGGTTGAAAGGAGTTCTTTGGTGCCCCTGATTTGCCCTAAGTTCATGGAGGCATAGGGCTTTTGTGGTTATTTTAGTTTTGACAGCAAGAATGAGGTCCCAGAAGCAGGGTCAGCACTTCTGGGCAATTGCATTGAAGTGCATGTGTCTGTGGCTTGACTCTTTAGAGGTAGTTGTCCACTGTTAAGAGAGAGGGAGGAGCAGAACCCTGGTCCCATGATGGTCATCAACATTTCTCTGGACAGCCCCAGTGCTTTGGTAAAACTGCAGTGGTAATTGCAGGGAACTGGATATGGCCCCTTCACTCCAAGTCTTATCTTCTGTCCTTGGCTTTTTAACTTCACTGTACTTCTGGAAGTTTCATAGGAGCATGTGCCTTGCTGGGAGACATGGAAGTGTGTGAAACACCATCCTCATTTGGAACTCTCTGCTAAGTTCTGGAGGAATCACTGAGTCCTGGTCTGATGAGGCTCAAGGGGATGTTCCAGGCTGTCCAGGACCCAGCCCCAGGTTGGCAGCTACAAAACCAGGTCCCATGGTGGCTCAAAGGACAACTTCCTCACACTGCTCTGTATATACTCATAGCTGGGCAGCTCTTTATTGTACTATGATGGGGTTGTTGACACTGTCCTTGATGCTTCTGGCTTCTATGGCCCTCCCTGTGCTAGTTCACTTTTGTGACTCCTTCGTTTCCCCATGCTGGTGTCCAGTAAGAAGGCAAAATTGGGCAGAATTGAGAGATATTGAAGAGTTGAGGTGTTTGGCACTACAGTGGGGACGGGAGTCCATGGGAGAGCTCCGAATGAGGATGTTGAAAGACTGTGGGCTAGTGGCTTTCCAGCAATCCTGATGAAAGGGGCCCTGAGTTGGGAGCCCTTAGATTTGCCTCAGCTAACTAGACAGTCTCTGTGTGCTTCAGCACAGCCCCCTGCTCCGCTGTGGCCTTTCATGTGAATTAGAAAGAGCCTGCAGAGGCCGATGTGCCAGACCGCACTGATATGGAGTGAAGCCATTGTTTGCTCAGCCTATCTGCCTTTGTTCATCACGTCCTGGTAGCAGAGACAGATTCTGCATTTTCACACATCGAAGGGACTGTGAGACAAAGAATGAACATTTCCCTTTCCTGAGTCTCTTCTGTCTATTTGTAAGTCAGGAGCTGGTGACATAGTCTCTGAAGTCCCTTCCTGACCCAACACTGAGGAAGTCTGCAAGTAACCCTGGTGGTTGCTTTTGTTCCATTCATGGTCTTCTTGTGCCTTTTCCTGGGCTTGGGTGTCTGTATCTACTCACTGATGGGCATCCCCTCATATCCACATGAGCGTCTAGACACACCAACCCTTAATCACACCCACCTCTGGTAACTATCCCTTGGCCAGCCTAGCGGTGTCCTAGTGTTCCCATTACATCTACTGTGGCTCTATTGTAAACAAGGGGATTTGTATCCATGCTGTCCTTCCCAGGGAAAGTTTATAAACTCTGGTTCAGTGGTTGAATCAAGGCAGATCAGTGCTCAGGTGTGAAGGAAACAGAATGCTTGCATTGGATGCTGTGTCAACCAAGTTTGTTCTTCGCACCTACCCGAATCCAGAGGGGCTGTTATGTGGGAGGACCACAGTTTGGACAGGTATGTGCCAGATTTGTAGATAGGACAACTTCAAAGGTAATCTGAGAAAACTTTTAAATATCTTCAGCAGAGAAACAAAGCTTTATCTGGTAATCCAGCGTATAAAATATTGTGCAAATAAGTATTTTGTTAATGTTCCATCTAACTTTTAAACTGATAGTGTTTTTGTTTGTGATTATAAAGAACATAAGAAACTAGATATTAAAAACCACACAATACAGCTAAAAATGAGGAACACATCTAAAGAGAGAAATCTCAACTGAGGAGACTCAAATGGCCAGGAAGCACTCAAAGGAATGCTCGATATACTTAGCCATCAGAGAAATGTAAATCAAAACAACTTGGATATTCCATCTTATACATGTAGGAATGGCTGAGATCAAAAAACTCAGGCAACAGCTCATGCTGGTGAAAATGTGGAGCGAGGGGAACACTCCTCCATTGCTGGTGGGAGTGCAAACTTTACAACCACTTTGGAAATCAATATGGTGGTTTCTCAAAAAATTGAGAATCAACCTACCTCAAGACCCAACTACACCACTCCTGGGCATATACCCAAAAGATGCTCCACCCTACCACAAGGACACTTGCTCAACTATTTTCATAGCAGCCTTTATTCATAATGGCCAGAAACTAGAATCAACCTAGTTCTCTCAACCAAAAAATGGATAAAGAAAATGTGGTGCATTTACACAATGGAGCATTACTCAGATGTTAAGAACAATTACATCAAGATATTTGAGAGCAAATGGATGGAACTAGAAAAAAGTCATCCTGAGTGAGATAACTCAGACCCAGAAAGGCAAGCATGGTATGTACTGACTTAGATGTGGGTATTAGCTGTAAAGCAAAGAATACCCATGCTACAATCCTCAGACCTAGAGAAGCTAGGTGATACAGAGGGCTCAAGGACTCTTGTATCTCAGAGAAGGGGAAATAGCATGGACCTCATGAGTGGAAGGCCAAATGTAGAAGTTAGGTCCTGTTTCTTACTCCCAGCCCCATGCTCCCAGAAGTAAGACTCAGACTCAAAATATACTTACAAATACCTTGGGTATAGCTAGGCTCTTCTTGACTAGATATAGCTTAAAATATCCCATGTATTCTAACCTACATTCTGCCATGTGGCTGGATACCTTTGCCCAGGTACCATGTGCCTATCTCATCACATCTTCCCCATGAATCTTCTGTACCTCACTCTATCCCAGAATTCTTTCTCCTCCCAGATGTCCCATCTTCTATTTCCTACCTAAGCCACAGGCCATAGGCTTTTTAATGGACAGGTGATGAATCCATACAATATACAAAATATTATTTCTACAGGGGAGGAGTCTGGATGGGGAGGTGGAGGTGAGAACAGGAAGAAATCAGGAACAAGCAGGAAGGATGGAGGAGAGAGTACTAGAAGAGACAACTGGAATCGGTGGGGGGGGGGCTCTCTGGGATGAGCTAGAAACCTAGGGCAATAGAAACTCCCAGGAATCTATGAGGGTAACTCTAGCAATCAGGGACACAGAGCCTGAATCAGTCATCTCCTGTAGCTAGGCAAGACTTCCTGTGGAGGGATTGGAACACCAATTCAGTCACAAAACCTTCAACCTACAATTTGTCCTGCCTACAAGATGTTCTGTGGGTAAAGGTGACACAGAAATTGTGGGAGTGGCTGACCAATGACTAGTCCAGCTTGAGACCCATGCTATGAGTGGGAGCCTACCCCTGACACTGATTGGAGGTCCGGGAATCAGAGGCTGGATATCCTAGAGATCTAAGACAGAATCAAACACAAATGGCAAAAAGAAATGTCAATAAAGTTATTCCTCATGATATTCTGCTATACTCAGATTGTTGCCCAGGGTAATTGTCATCAGAGAGGCTTTACCCAGAAACTGTTGGAAACAGATGCGGAGACACACAGTCAAACATTAGCCAGAGCTTGGAGAATCCTGAAGATGGGAAGAAGGACTGTAAGAGCTAGAGGGGTCAAGGACATCACAAGAAAACCTACGGTTAACTAAGCTGGGCTCACAGGGGCTCACAAAGACTGAACTGCCAACCAGGGAGCCTGCATGGGACTTACTTAGGCCCTCGGCACATTTTTCCGGTTATGTTGCTTGGTCTTCTTGTAGGACTCTCAGCAGTGAGGCTGTCTCTGACTCTACTGCCTGATTTTGAGACATTTTACTCCTACAGGGCTACCTCATCCAGCTTCGATAGAAGAGGAGGTGCCTAGTTCTACTGCACTTGATATGCCTTGGATGGTTGATAACCATGTTTCCTGAAAACAAATGGAGGAATGATGGAGGAATAAGAAGAGATGTGAAGGGGAGGGATTAGAGTAGAGGAGGGAGGAGAAACTATGGTTGGGGATGTAAAAAAAGGAGTGAGGGACAAGGAAGCCAGACAACATAAACTTTTAGGATAAGCTGGATAAGAGGTTTCCAATCTCTCTTTTCTCCTAGGGAGTCTCTCAACTTAATTCATAAGGTAGCAATACAATAGCATTAAGAGTTTTACTTGAGAAATAATTCAGTATTGAATTTAAGGATAAGAAGACAAAACAAACCACCACCACCAGCAAAACTCTAAATGGTTTAGCCAAAAGAATTTGAACTATACTTGTGTAGGAGAAAAGGAAGAAGCATTTTGTAATTAAGATAAAATTCACACAGCGTCAACATAACCATGTGGGCCACTGTAGAAAGTATAGTTGGGTGGTTGTTAGGGCATTCACAGTGCCACCAGACCATTATCATTGGCTAGTTGTGGAGCATTTCCTAATTTCAAGTAATCCTCCTAAATATTCATAGTCTTTCGAAAATATTGATGTAGTTAAAAAAGGCATTTGAAGAAAACAGAAGCAAACTTGCATAACAGAGATGATTCTGGGCAGTGACTTTTGCTTTAATGGGGATAATGTAGAGAAAAGAATAGCAGGGAAACAGAGATCTGAGACTTGAATACTGAGGCACTGGCCACAAAAGGCAAAGCAGGGAGATGATAGTAGAAAAGTGGGCAGATGCAAAGGCTCTGAAGCAGGCAGCTGGATTCCACAGTAACAAGACCCATGTACTTAAGACAGAACTCATGCAGGGAAGAGGGAAAGAGCTGGGTTGGCTGTGGGAGCCTGGGCTGTCTTTTAGAACCAGCTGGTCAGCATCTCTAGTTTCAGTTCCACTCATGGTCAAGGTTAGGCTCTACAGATAATCCTTCAAGAAGTAAGGGCACACATACCTAAGAGAGGGATGGAGTTCATGATGTCACATGAAAGATTTGTGTGCCATTGTGTTCTTTATAGATTGTGTACCCTGGTACACAGGAGGTATATTTCAGGCTCTCAGTGGATGACTAAAAATCAGGAAGGCAGCATATCTACATACAGTTTAACTCACACATTTAACTCAGGCACAGTAAAAATTCACAAAAATCAATGACAACATGCTGAACTAAAAGTATATGAATTTAGTTTCTTTATTTTAAAATATGTCATTATGTTTGATGATTATTTTTAATTGTCATTTTTTAGTACATCTGGAATTGATTAGAACTCAAGTTTCTGGGTACACCTGTGAAAGATTTTTCTTAATTAAATCATTTGAAGTGGGAAGACCCACATTTAATCTGTATCTTTTGATGTGAGAAAATCTTGGCCACACCTTTTGCTTGGTAGCCTATGCATAGGACATGAAAGAAGGAACCTTGCTTTTTGCCTGCTTGTTCTTGTCCTCAACAGTAAGTTCATTTCTTCACTGGCATTAGAGCCTACTTCTTTGAGATTGCAGCAAATACTGAAAATCAGATGAGACATCCAGTCTCATAAACTGACCAACAAATGGATCCATGGACTTTCCATTAGTTGATAGCCATTGTTGGAATAGTTGGACCACTATCTGCAAGCCACTCTAATAAATCCCCTTTACACACACACACACACACACACATACACACACACACACAAACACACTCGTGCACACACACACACATGCCCCTAATTTCACTCTGTAAGTTCTGTTCCTCGGGAGAACTCTTACTAATATATTATGTTTCCATTCTTCAGCTTCCTGGTCATGTCTGGATGGCCAGCATCAGTACTTTTTTCACTCTGGGTCATTATTTAATGGAATAAGGGTCATTTGAACATACATACTGTGACACCTCAACCATCAGTCTGATAACTAATATTGCTACAAAGTTACAAAGTATTTAACAGGCAAGGAGTGTATATAGCATTGATATGTTGACGGATGGGATAATTACCATCCTGGGTGGGTAGAAGTGGGAGGGTCTGAGATTACATCATGCTACTCCAAGTACTACGTAGTTCAAAGTTGCAAAATGATTATTTCTGGAATGTCCTGTGTGTCATGTTCTTATGGCATGATTGACTGTAAAAACAATTCAAACTGTAGCTAAGGATGAGTTCTTGTAGTAGAATCACAGTAAAGGGTGATGAAGAGACTCACTGCGAACCTCAGGGGTTGATTTTTTATAAAAGAATTCAATAGCTTTAAAATGTGTCTTTCTGACTATGATCCATGGCCCTATGATTTTGGATGACCAAACCGTATTTTGTGGGAAATGAAGTTGGTAGAAATGTCATGGGGAGCCATTAATAGTTAAAAAAACCCTCTTAGAATCTCCTTGCTAATCCAAATCAATTATATGATTTTGTGAAATTATTTTTATTGAAAATCACTAATGGCGATCAACATGGCAGGCAGCTGATGGGGATGATGTGGCCTCTTCCTGGTGTCCAGTGGGTGCCTGTCCCTGTCTCTTCTACTGTATCCCAAGATGCTAATGTGGCCTACACTGGTACTTCTTGAGTAGATAGGGGATATTGAATTAGATGGTCCGTGGGGAAGGATATGCAGTCCTAGCTGATTCCTGCAGACCACATGCCTATAATAAAAAATTGGATTTTACAGTGACTAAGGAGATATTTCAAAATGAACCCAAATTAAACTCCAGTAGTCTAGATAAGTACCCCCTGCCCAAAGTGATTTTATGGCATTACACACACACACACACACACACACACACACACACACACATATACACATGTACATGTGCGAGTAATATGAGTAATTTTGGAGTTTTTCCTACACATGTTCTATCCAATTTTAGCTCCCATATACAGACACGGAGACCTTACCATTATTAAAAGGCTTCAAGCATTATAGCTGGCAGATAAGATACTCATTCGTTCCTACCCAATTCTGCTGAACTAGACTACTTCCCAGCTCTGCGACCCTTTACCTGCTGTTGAGTCTTGCCCTGGCTCACTCTGGATTGAGTATGTCTTCATGGAGTCTTGCTTGATGATCTGCTCATCCACTGCCTCTGCCCCTGCCCCTGCCCCTGCCCCTGCCCCTGCCCCTGCCCCTGCC
>NW_021604569.1:20746126-20791878 GCF_004785775.1 Grammomys surdaster | reverse complement strand
CTCTGCCTCTCTGCCTCTCTGCCTCTCTGCCTCTCTGCCTCTCTGCCTCTGCCTCTGTCTCTCTGCCTCGGCCTCTCTGCCTCGGCCTCTGCCTCTGTCTGTTTCTGTCTGTCTCTGTCTGTCTCTGTCTGTCTCTGTCTCTCTGTCTGTCTCTGTCTGTCTCTGTCTCTGTCTCTGTCTCTCTCTTTCCCTCTCGCTCCCTCCCTCCTTCCCTCTCTCTCTCTCCCTTCTTCCCTCCCTCCCTGACTAGTTCTGCTTCCCCTCCTCCTGCTCAGCTATTGGCTGAAGCTCTTTATTAACTGATCGGAGGTGATGGAAAATAATTTTTACACAACATTGAGACTGCAATCTGATCTTTGGACACAGTAATTAGCAGCTGTGTACACACTGCACAAAACACTCCTCCCCAAAATATATACATATGTATATATCTATATCTACATCTCTATGTGTGAGGAGAGAGAGGGGGAGAGAGGGGGGGGAAGGGAGGGAGGGGGAGAGAGTGAGAGAGAGAGAGGGGGGGGGAGGGAGGGAGAGAGAGTATTGTCATGGAGCTTTGATAAGGCTGTGGCTTTTCTAGCACACCTCTGAGCACAGAGAAGCCCAGTGTGAGTGGCACATGAGACTGAGACCAGACAAGGTCTCCACTCACAGTAGCGGTAAGTGCCACGTACTCAGAAGAGATTCAGGTCATTCCTAATTCCGGGGACCTTAGGCGGGTTGTTGGCTGCTTTTGAGCCTCAGTTTCCTTCTCTGGAAAGGGGACCAATTATAGGGCCTGTGTTAAATTGAATTTCAGCTGCATTTGTCTGATGTTCTGGCCGTGGTCTCTGCAGATCTAACTTAGAAACAGCCTTAGTCATTCCCACATATGGGTATTCTCATAATAGAAGCTCAGCTCTTCTGGAGCCAGCAGGGCAGGCAGCTGTCCTTCTGGACCTCTAATGGGCTGAGCACACTGTGGCCACATGCTCTAACAAGCCTGCTATATCTTGGCTTTTGCTCTTGGCCAATGAGCTGGAATCTCATAGGAGGCTCTAAGAAATGAATTCTTTGAGACTCATACCAAAATCTGAATCAACTTGGCAATAGCAAGCAAATACTAAATGATACTGACCATGTCTCTCTTGTCAAAGATTGTAGCTTCTCTTTCTAAAATTAATGTTTAATAGCTTCTCAGTCTTTTCTTCTGCATGAAGCACACTCTCTTTTCATAACCCCTGTTGAAAACTCATATGTCATAAGTGAAATACATTAAACTACCATGAATCAGGAAGTCCAGTGGTGTTTGAGAAAAATAATAACTCAGTAAGAAAAATCTTCAAAAATATTTTTATTAGCTTCTTGAATAATGGAATTTATTCAGGATGTTAAACAGAGCCAAATGTGAAATCTGTTCTTGTTTAGTCTTAGTTAACTACAACTAAAAAAATAAAAATAAAATAAATTAAACTCTCCATTTTAAGAGGTGGCTCAGATATTCATTTTCCTTCTAAAATAAGTCAAATCTAGCCAGTGTGAAATTGACTAGGTGATTATTTTCCTTTACTATCCATTGGGGGTGGGGTGGGACTCGAGAGATGGCTCAGAAGTTAAGAGCACTTCATGTTCTTGCATAGGGTGTTCAGTTCCCATAGGTTCAGTTCCCACAACCCACATGGTGGCTCACAACTATCTGTAACTCCAGTTCCACAGACTCTGATGCCCTCTTCTGGCCCCTGTGAGCACCAGCTATGATAGACATACATGCTGACAAAGTCCTCATATACATAAAATAAAAAAGTTCATTGAAGATACTCTATGTCTTTCAGTTATCAAACATCAAATCTATTCATAGGCAAATTTATTTTACTCTTTAACATATAGCAAAATGCATGTGTACCAAATATTTACTTTAAATTACATTCTTTATGATTTATTATCCATAAATGAATAAGTAAATGTTTAATGAATCTGCAGAGTGCCCCCACTCCTCTTTTGTGGAAATACTAGCTTCTGACACAGGCTTCTCACCTTCCAGTCTTGGTATTAATTGCCACCTGCTCACCTCCATTCACCCTGTTTCTATCCCTAAGGTAGATAAGAGACTGGTGCCTTTATGGGATGCTGGAAACCTTGTGCCACTACATAGGCAGTGTGGCAAGGACCAGAATGAAATTTTTTTTGTATAATGTCTGTGGTCTCTCCAGACCATGGGCTTGGTCATAGTTATTTATGGGTAGGTGCAATTTCTCAGTTTTCTTCCTGGTGGTGAGGATGCTGAGTTCCATCCTGCTTTCAGACGGGGTGTGACTTCCCATCTTCTTTCTTTGGGCACATCTTGAGATGCTGTGTGGAGAGGTACCCTCCTCTTCCTGCCCTCGGAGTACTTTCCTGATTCTGCTGTGTATGAGTGAACTGACTCATCCCAAGGAACTCTGAGGCTGCTGAATATATCCAATCAAGCTCTGCCTTGTTGTATATCACAAATCCCTGACTCCCACCCCAAGATTCAAGTCTTCACTTGCTTGCTTTCAGTACCATTACAATGAATAATTGTGTGCTGTCAAATTTCTGTAGTATCCCTGCTTTGGCATTAGCCTGGTGTCTCAGACATGCATTTGTCAAGTGAGTCATTTGTAAAAATGGGATGACCACCCCAACTTCAGTAGTCACAAGAAGCATAAGCTGAGGTAGGACAGCTGTCTGGTCTTCTGGATCTGAACAACAGGACTTCCCAGGGGAGATTCAAACCAGGTGACATGTGGAGAAAAGAACCTTCTCAAGACAATGCTGCTTGTTTGTGTGGTACTTCACACACTTTATAGTCACCTCAGTTACAAAGTACCAATCCTGACATTCCTCTTCTCCCTACTGATGTTGTCTTAGGAAGGGATCTAGGCCACTTTATCCCTCCGTAGGAATGTGGAGATGTATACCAGGGTTCTGAGTCTCATCTTAACTTCCTGCTTGACTAGCCAGGTTTAAAAACCTGGGTTCAGTCTATCTCACTAAGGTAGTAACAGTCGTTAATGTGAGAAGATTTTGTGGTTCTGAGGAAGGTCATTGGTTGAAGTTCCTAGGAGAATGGCCCTGTATATCTGGTTTCCCAATCCTTTGTTGTGATGTGGTTTGCCGTGCTCACCATGAATCCAGAGACAGACAAGACTGGGATGCTGAGAGAAGGAAGAAAGACAAACACAGAGACACACAGAAAACCTGGGATCAGATAGACTTGGGTTCCCAGATGGAGAATTACAGCACTCCAGAAGCTCAATGTGTTTATTACATATGGTTGAACAGGAAGGTAGAGTTATTACACACAGGTAAACACAAACACAAAAATGTTGCATAAAGATGATGGGGGGTCGCAGGTTTACTAAATCTCTGCAGGGAAGATGTCTTTAGGTCATAAATATCCTGGGAGAGAAAGCTATGGAGACTATTTTCTTATACACTATTAACACCCCACACATACACCAGAGGAAGCATCTGCCATGGGGCTGATGATGGTGGTGGTGGTCGTAATAGGGGTAATGTCACTTTGCTATTTTCCCATGTATCTGAGAGTATGGTCTTTCATATGTCAACAGCAAGCATCATTCAGGATTTCACTCACTCCACTCTACAGTGGTTGGTATGAACCATGATGCTGTCACTGTTGGCACTTGTATGAGTGTTTACTGTTCTCCATCTATTGGCTCCCTGCATTTTCCCTTAATCCAGAAGGGAGACAAGGTTATCATACAAAAAACAGAGCAGCAGAGCTTGTGACTAGTCCTGCTAACTGGCCTTGAGAACACATTTAGACATATGAATAACACTGCAGTCTTATTAGACCTGTGTTGGGACTATTCATGCAGGCGAGGTCAGAACATGAGACTAGCAGGATTGTTAGCCTTGTTAAAAGGGTTAAGTGTTAAAAGGGAGCAAGAAGGCTGTTGGAATGGATCACAGTTTTGGGAAGTGGGATGGCCTGTGTAGGGCAGCTCAGTCTGACTTTGAGATGTTTATCTCAGTCTTGGAGGACCCTGAAGTGCAGGGAGGCTCCAGAATTGTTCAGTGTCAGGGGATTTCTTAAGGTGAGAGGATATCTGGGTCCTGGTCCATTTCTTCCAACTGTAGAAGGTAGGACAGGAAGGACACGGCAGAGCTTGGAGCTGGGACCAGACATAGCAGTGTTTGTACCTTGACCCTCAAGAGTAGCAATAAGTATCCTGAGCAGATGAGGTCAAATACTGGGCTCTCCAAATTGAGCTGCCTCCTGATGTCCCTGGGCTCTTTGCTTTTTCTCCATGTCATTTGGCTCCTCAACTCATGGAAGATGGTCTTGTGGGGTCCTGCTGGTGTGCTCCCCAGTGGCCTAACCATAAAGCCTTGGGACAGACCAGGCTGAAGAGAAAGCCACACTTAGTCCTATAATATCCTGTGCAGCTCCAGGCTATAGCAGGTGTGCTATATATTGTATTCTATCTAGAAGATTCTGAGCCATGATACTTGGGGCCTCCTGGGCCAGTATGAGAGCAGAGTGTCGATTTTGATGTCAGAGATCATCTAAGCTTCATGGTCTTCATCTTAGCTTCATCGAAACTTGCTTCTTGCACATGAAGCAGGTTTGAGCCCAGAGAGAAGGTCATCTCCCTTTCTACTTCCTGGCTTCTGAGTTTTAATTGATGTCTTGCCATTTCTAGCCCTCTTCTGGGTAAGGATGTACATTCTAGACATAGATTTCTTCAACTCATCTTAGATTGTGCCCAGAGCCCATGTTTTGGGAGATTAGAATGTGTCTTTAGGAAAGTTTTCTTTCTTTTTTTTTTTTGTGATGTCACATTTCTGGAAAAAATTAAAAGAGCTTTTGCTACTGAAACAACTGTAAAGGGCAGAGTCATTGACCAGCTGGAAGGTAGGAAGGAAGGGAACACAGACACACAACATATAAAGTGGCTTTGGGTGGATGCTCATGACACCAGCCCATGGTGGGTATTATCATGAGGACAGGAGCAAGAGCCCCAGCATTTTGAGGGGTGGCACCATGTGACTGCCAGTTTGGAAGTTATCATTGGGTCTTCTGTTGAGAATAAACTTTGGATGTTGTGAGATCCATAAGAAGGGTGGGATAGGAACATAGCGTGGGCTGAGGGTGAACACAGCCGTATCTGTTAGAAAACCAAAGGCTATGACAGTAGGTTAGTTAAGGGTCCTGAGAGGAAAGTTAAAATCAAGGACTGCATTATGTCATTGAGCATTTGGAATGGGTGGATGGAGAGCCTGCTAAGGAGAGGTTTGTGCTTGGGCCTGGGTGCATTGGGTCTGAGATGCCATTAGACATATGCACAGGGGAACTGTTGTTTAATGCTTGTATCTGACCTCTGACCTCTGTGTGGAGTCTTTCCAATCCTTTCTGTCCCACCTCTCTCCTGCCAAGTGTTTTCTGCTATATCTTCAGGGTCCTACCAGATGCTGTGCTCCAGTATGATACAGTCACTTCAAATGGCTTTGTAGAGGTTCAAGTCAACCACCACAGAGTTTACTCCTGGAAGGTGGATGGTTATCTGGGCTTTAGTGTGCCCATGGAATTGTGCAGCCATTTCTTAGCTCAGTTTTGAATATTTTTGTCACACACTTATTAGTAAACACCCTCCATTTGCTATAATGGTTATTTAAAATATCAGTTACTCCTATTTTAAGCCTGTCTGCAAGCCTCTTAAAGATAGAAGCCACACGCTATTTGTTTTGACATTACTGGCTTATAATAATTATCAAAAATAGCTCTTAAATGAATAAACAGTAGTTTGAAATCAACATGCTTACAAATGTTAACGCAGGGTTGTGTATCTTTAAGGCGGAACAGCCTCTTTGGAGTCCTCCGTGTGACTGTCCTTAGTTATTTTTCAGACCTACTTGAATTTAAACCAACAGGAGTCTATGGAGATAGATGATCATTACTTTTTGTTTCTTGGCTACATCTCTCTAGCATCTGTTGTAAACAAAACAGAGAAGTGTCTTTCCAATCCAGTGAAGATATCTCAAATGCAAGGAAGCCAATGATGAAAAATGTAGTATCAAAGGTCGGACTATTATAAACTCACAACCCAAGTCACATCTGCTCATTAAACTGAATTCCAAAGAACAACAATCAGAGCATAGAGATGTCTGCAAGTCTCCTGGGGAAACAGAATTGTTGGTACATTCTTGGTTTAACCATTATACCTCTGGAGTGTGCACGTTAACTCATGTTTCTGGATTCGCTCTGCACACTGCTGGAGGTCAGCAAATGTTACAGTGTCGACCTTCTCCAACACCTTTGTTCCAGAGTTCAGGAGATAGAGTCAGCCTTGGGACCTTTCAGTGGGCAGTGATTGGAGCAGCCAACAGCAGGCAGCATGCTGTGTTAATTCAAACAGGGAGGAAATCCTGATTAGCTCTGTGTAGGGTTTAGTAGGGCTCTCCAGTGTTATCAGAAGGCTTAGCATCTTTTGGTTTAGTGATGCCGTATATGGAACAGTAATGGTGCTGATGAGCAGTGGACCTGTCTGCTTCCCTGAGACTGGGTTTAATGATTCCTGAGACTGTCACGGCCACATTTTTTTTTTTTTTTGGCTGTGCTTTCATGGAACTCAGCACTCAGCTTCAGAATATAACACTACCTCGTGTGTTTATACCCTGTCTTCAACCATATCTTAGTAGTCCCATCTTGTCTTGCTCAAAGCTAAACATATTAGTATGTGAACTGAAGATACACTAACTGGCTATCTGACCTGCCAGGTCTTGTTTAAGGGGCTGGTGGTGCAGACACAAGTGAAGCAGTTGGTCCATGACTGTAGAACTAACATTCTGTGGGTCAGGGGGCAACAAAACAACAATGAAGAAGCGACAGTAGACACACAGTGTGGAGAAGACACAGCAGAGGAAGACATCAGCAAGTGCCAGAGCAACTGGAGCAGGTGAATGAGATTGTTTACATAGGATGGCCAAGGAAGGCGTTTCTGATATCATGACAGGCTGGTCCGGATGAGGAAGCCAAGGAGGGCCTGGGCACACTGTGGCATACATGCGCATAAGCACCAAGACAGGAGCTCATATAGTGAGTTACTGAAAACTGAGTTAGATGTGGACAGAAAAGTTGCAGATTTATTTATCATTGGGAGGACTTGGAAGGAAAGCAATTGTGCAGAGAGGTAACATAATCTTATATCATTGGTGTGTGTGTGTGTGTGTGTGTGTTTGTGTGTGTCTGTGTGTCTGTCTGTGTCTGTGTATGGGGGAGAGAGAGGGAGGTAGGAGGGAGGGTAAAGAGGATAATATGTTATATGTGTGATATGTACTCACATGTATATGTGTATGCCTAAGGAGGCCAGAGAAGGACACTGATTATTCTCTATTACTCTTCCCTTACTGCTTTGAGGCAAGGTCTCTTACTTTTCAGCTAAGATGGCACAGACACTGGTTTTACAATCAAAACCATAAAAGTAATCATCTTAGCTATACTCAAAGAGCTAGCTGAAGACCATTGAAGAGAAATTGACAGAGCAAGGGAATTACTGACTGTTTAGAGTATTAGTGGAAGTGTGGGAGACTGAAGGATGAGATGGAAATTCTTAAGCTCAGCAGTACCTTAGCTGAGAAGGAAAACTCAGAAAGGCTCAGCAGCCCATCTGAAAGGGAGGAAGAAGGAGCCTCAGGAGCAGCTCAGTGTGTAAGCCACTTTGTGAAGCAGAAAGGAAAAGGAAGAGAAAGAGGGAACCCAATATACTGAGATCAAAATAAACAAAACTTAGCATGCAAAGATCTGATCTAGGGTAGAAATCATGTAAAATGATGGACAGAGCTGTTTCATAGCAAGCAGATGTGCACATGAAATTAAACCTGGCTTGGTTCTAGTTAAAAGTGCATTGTCATAAACTTGAAACATAACTGCAGCCTCTAGTAATCTAGAGTATGAAGCAGTAAACAAAGAAAGCAATTGAAAATGTTTAGGTAATTTGAATTAAAAACAAAATGTAAGTCCATGTTGGAGGAGTAGAGAAACCAAGCATGGAAAGCTAGAAGATATACAGAGAAGTCAGAGAGAGAGAGAGAAGCCCTAAAGCCCTCTGTGCTGCTTACTTGTTATCAGCTCGACACAGACTGGAGAGTTCTTGGAAGAGCAACCTCAGCTGAGGAATTGCCTCCATCAGAATGGCCCTGAAGATATACCTGTGGGGCTATTGTCTTGGTGCATGATTGACAAGATAGAGCCCAGCTAACTGTAGGCGTTACCACCTCTGGACAGGTGGCTTTCGCTATGTAAGAACTCTAGCTGAGTATGACCAGAGGGAGCAAGCCAGTCAGCAGTGTTTCTCTGTGGTCTTGGTTTCAGTTCTGCCTTCATGTTCCTGCCTTGAGCCATGATGGACTGTAAAGTATAAGATGAAATGCAATCTTTTCTAAGTTGCTTTTGAGTTTATCACAGCAACAAAAAGTAATAAATATGCCTTCTGACAGTAAATATTCAAAATTGTATGAACTAAGCTATTTTTTAAAAAGCAGAGACTCATAGAATGAATTAAAACTAGTATAACTATATGCTATATGCAAAAAGCCCAATTTAAATGTAAGACATATAATGTTGAAGTATAAGGATGGCTGAGATATGCCCTGCTAGATTAGTCCTACTAGTATCAGACAGACAGTGGATTTTTAAATCAAAATTGGCCACAGGACATGAGGACAATATTGTTATAAAAAGAATAAACTCATCAAAAGACATAATAGTAATAAACACACACCAAGCCAGAGCATAACCATAAAATATAAGGAACAGAAGTGTCAGAACTGAACTGAAAAGCAAAGCTCTCTAACAGTGGGAGGTTTTAACATTCCACTTTCAGCAATAAACACAACAGAAATAGACTCAGTGTCAGCATGGGAACCAAAGCCATGAAAAACACGATAAACTACCAGAATTAACATATGTTGATAACCCTCCAGTCAGTACCAAGAACAGTGTGCTTGTTCTTTTGAAGTCCACACAGGATACCCTGCAGAATGAGCCTTACTGATGTTAGGCCACAGAGTAAGTCTCAATAAATTACTATGTTGAAATCATAGGAAGTCTCATCTGTCTTTAAGGACTGCCACTAGAATTCAGTTACAGAGGGATGGCTGAAAAAGTCATGCATGTGTAGAAATTAAACACAGTATTTTACATAAGCTGTAGATCAAAGGAGAAATTAAGAAGTGCTTTAAATGAATGAAAAAAATCACAATACCTAAGAATCATGATTCAGAAAAAAGAGTAGTCACAGGAAAATTAATAACTAATATCTAAAGTAATACAGCAGAAAGATATCAATCAAACAGTGTACCTCTATATCCCAGGTAACTAAACATGACTGGCAGTCTAAAGCCAAATCAAGAAGGTGGGAAAATAATACACTGAGCTAAATTGATAAGCCTTTAATAAGCTAAATAAGAAAAAAGAAAAAATAGATTAAAAAATAAATTAGAGGAATACCTCAACAAGGACCATAGAGATAGGAAGTATCAAGATCAATTACAATGTATTATACTCCAACAGATCATAGAGCCAAAAGAAACTCCTAGGGACAGACAACTGGCTAACCATAAAGAAACAGAAAATTAAAATGCTAAATGTGCAAAGAAATTGTATTAGAAACTGTTCAGTGAAGATGAGTCTAGAGCCGTTTAGCTTACCTGATGACCTGTGGGAAATAGTTAATAAAAACCGACACTGAACTTTCTGAATTCTTTCAGAAGTTGAAGAAGATTGAACATTTCACAACTCATTCTATGAGGTCAGCATTATACAGATAGACAAAAGCCAAAGACACTACAAGAATATCCCTCTATGGATACCACCACAAATATCAGCAGACTGAAGGTAACTGCCTATTAAACGGACAATACAGCCTAACCAAGTGGGATTTATCCAGGAATTCTAGAGTGGTAAGAAAAATCAATGTAAGGCATTATGATAATAAATATAGTTGGAGAGAACCATACTCAACTGATCAAAATGAAAATAGCTGAATGTCACCTCAGTACCAGACACCTTCTGGCAGAAGGTGTCATGGTGGAGAATGATCTAGAAATGTCAGTAATGAGACACAGAATCAATGAATTGAGAGCAGGGATCAAGTGTGGGGGTGGGAGCAGATGCCTGAGGAGAATGTGTTCTTTGTATGGATCCCCAAATTGACTAGAGGCTGAAGGAAGAGATCCAATATTTTCTGATGAGAAAGTGTGAGGGGATTGATGCTTGGAACAAAGAAAGCTAGGACCAGAGAGGCTGCATAGTCAAGGGCCAGTTGTGGAACTTCTGGTGGCCATACAGAGAAGTTAGCAGCCAACGAAAGCACTCCATTTAAATCAATGGGTGAACACTGCATTTATGAATGGGCCATAACAATGGCTTGAGTGCTTCCATTGAACTTTCCTGGAGCCTTGGCTAGAACTGGAACTGATCTGTTCTCTCTTAATAAATCCAAAAACATGATGACCTTGACTTTACTGCCTACCTCAGGCTTCCATTTAGCCAGGTGAGGATCCTGGCAGATGTGTAATGTCTTTCAGAGCCTGTAGGCTTTTGAGAAAGGCACTGGAGAACAATGCCCTCCCATTTGAAAAATAAGTAGAATACTGAACACAGCTGCTTGTCTGGCTTGCTTGTCTGGAACTGTAGCCGGTGTGGTCTCTGCATTGTTTGGTGCACAGAAAGTACCTGTGAACCTCAAGTCTATGTTCTGGCTCTTCTGGGGACAACTGTGGGATTACACAAGGTATGTACACAAATGTCTTCAACACAAACTTCAAATTGATTCCTCTTTTCACTGGGGAGATGCAGGCTAAGGCTCCCCATTTCAGCTGGGACTTGGTTGTTTGGATTATTCAGAGCCAAAAGATAATTCTAGGATTCCAGGTCTAGATGCTATTTGAATAGTATCCTTTAAGGTTGGGTTTGAGAACAGTTGTGCCTGCTTCTATAAAATGAGGTCATTTATTCACTTGGCCTGAACTTCAGATGCTTCCATTTCAGATACCTTCCTCCCCTCCAACACCAGGACATGCCAAATTTCAAAGTACTTTCTCAGGAGTTGCATGAACAAATGTGTCCAGCTGTTTTCATCGTCAAGAGGGGTGGAGGAGAGCTGAGAAGAGCCAACTGTTCCTGGGAGCACAGTTTGTCTTCCTTCCTCCTTTCTCATGCTCACGCCATAGCACAGGATTTAACATGACAAGAGCAAGACTTATATAATATTGAAGGCAAATGATGGATCCAGGTGTACATTCATACTGAGTAAATCACAGCCTGAAAAAAGGAAACCTGGGAGAGTCAGAATGTAACTTTGCGGTATGCAGGAAGAATGTCTTGCTTGGTCCTGGAACTTCCCAGGGTGGACTGGGGGAGAAGATAAGAAGCTCTGTGTAGCCTGGTGGTATTGGAAGCAGGTGTGGCTTTACTGTCAGGATCAGGATCTATTCCCTTCATGCCCCAGAGGCAGGAGTTTCAGCCACCTGAATAGCCAGGCTGTCCACCCTGCCCTTATACACTATATATCCTGCCCCTGAAAGTGCTATGTTTAATCTTTAACTCTCAATGTTATGGGTATAAAATGTCATGAGGGTACAGGTCCCCAGGATGGGATGGATTAGTGCCTTTGTAAAAAGAGGAGCAGATACCAGAGACTGCTCTTTTCCATATAAGAAGAGAGATGACCTTGTGTGAGACAGAACTGTGAGAGCCCTCACCAGTGACTTAGTCATCTGACATCTTGATCTTGGACTTCTACTTTCCACATTTGTGAACAATGCATGTGTACTATTTAGCCTCTGGGTGTGGTAACTCCTTTCCAGATTGATTGATACAGGCTATCTTATGTTGAGCCTTCACCGAATCTCTCTTGGTGTCCATGGGGTACCTCAATTCTATTCAGGATTTCACTTTGGAATTGTGAGATGTTAGATAAACTCTCTGTTTAGAGTTTACCTAGCTATGGGATCAACAGTACATGCAGGACCCATCCATCCCAGAATGTGCTCGACCAAAGATTCCTATACATCTGGTTCTCACCTTCTAGCCCTGTGTTCTCAGCATCCAGAGCAATATCCAGGATCGGAGATATGCTCAACAAACATGTTAAGGAGAAAGAACCCAGTGAATTTCAGTGGTAAGCTGAGGAGAGAGTCTGAGTAGTAAATTATCACCAAAGTGCAATGGTCTATTTTTGCAAAATACAGGCATGAGACTGGTGGTACTCTGATCTTTTGTTTTGAATCAACTTATAAACCCTTTGATGGTCTACTTCACTTCACATGTTTGATATGACTGTAATGTCACTCAAAGATAAACAGATCCACCAAGGAAGCCTTCTGTGAACTGAGGCAAGGAGACACACATTCCCACGCTTTTGAGATGTCCATTAAAATGTCTTACCGACTTTTCTTTTTCAGGAAATTAGGATAACACTACCATTGCTTAGAACTTATTTACAACTTCCAATGACTCTTTTGGGTATTTTTTTCCTAGTAGAAACACAGCTTTTTCCCCAGACTATAAGTTTAGGAATTAAAAATTTCTCTTGTTTGCTTGTCACTGTGAAGAAAAAAAGGGCAAAGCAAGATTTCAAATCTCAGAATTGTGAGGTACTGCAATGCAGAAGAAAGAGTGCGAAGTGGTGTTTTCAATGTCACCTAGATGCTTCACGGTGTAGCCTTCTTACAAACACACACCACACCCACACCCCCTCAGGATCAGGAAGGAAGTTTTCCAGGTACCAGTTTGGTCAGCAGACTACCCTGGCAGCCCCAAGACATACCTCCAACAATATGATTTTTGTAAAAAAGTCTGCATTTTAAGTATTAAGTTGCACTTAGACTTAGCATGGAGAAGAAATTTGGAAGAATACAACCCACAGAAAGCCATGTTTATCCACCCAGCCCTGCCCTTGTTATTCCTTAGTCTTTGGACCCACACAGAACTTCTTACAATAATTAATTGCTTAGGGTTTATTTTCTGGTCCTGTTGACTTCGTGTTTACTATCTGTTTCCCAGGATACTGACAAGTAAATGGGGTGAAAAGGCCTTTGACATGCTCTGTGCATGGTCCTGTTCCAATATATTTGGCCATGGTATCTCAAGGTCAAAGCATGAAAATGGAGGTCAAAAGGGTCCTGTTCAGCATCTTGGCTGTACTATCAGATGACATTGGAGCACATTACCCTCTCTCTGAATATCAGTTTTAATCCTGTACTCAGCAAGTGGATCATGGGTCATCTCTGATATTAATGAGTTTGTTAGACATGTTGAAAACCAAGCAAGTAGAGAATTATTGTTGTAGAGGATGCAAGAATGGGTTTCCAATCTGACATTGCTTCTAGTTATGCAGGACTCTCTTGAATCAACAATTTCATGTGATATTAACATGGTTTGTCTAGATTTAAAACATCGGGGCAAGGAGAAATTGCCCATGAATGAGAGGACTCTTGGGAAAAATATGTGTGCTGGGGTGGTTTGTGTGAGACTTCATCTCTAGTGCCTGCTGAGACTGAAGTCCAGGCAAGAACCAATCTACCTCACCCTCCACAATTCATCTTCCAGTCTCAAGTCCCCTTTTCACACCATGGATAGTGAGATGTGCTCACTGTGAGGTACTGCAGCCCTAGAGTTAAAGAGGGAGGGTTCATCCTAACCATCTGTGGGATAACTGTCTGCAATAGTCTGTGTTCTTTTGCTGATCACATGACTCTCAAGGCTAGACACATTGTAAAGAAGAGCAAGCTTTTCAATTCTACAGGTCTCAGTTAAGGGACTTATCTGGTAATTACTTTCTTTATGATAGAGACCCAAGATAGTGCTGAGTACTAAGTAGCCAGAGGCTGTGTGCATGTGCATGCTGTTCTGGTCTGTAACTTTTCTATTGCTATGATAAGACACCATTATCAAAACAATTTATAGAAGAAAGAATGCATTGGGGGCTTACAGTTTCAGAGGGTTAGATTCCATGATCATCATGGAGGGGGTGGGTTACGGCAGCAAGCAGATATCACATTGGAGCTGACCTGAAAACTCACATTTGAACCACAAGCATGAAGCAGGATGGGGGCAGGGAGGAGAGACTTTAGAAACCTCAAAGTCTTTCTGCAGTGACATGCTTCCTCTCACAGTTCCATATCTCCTAGTTCTTCCCAAACAGTCCCACTAACTGCAGTCCCAGTATTCAAATGAGCCAATGGGGGGGCACTCACATTCAAGCCATGACATGTCTGTCTGTCTGTCTCTCCCTCCTTCACTCCCTTCTTCCCTCCCACTCAGTTTTCATAAAGCCACTAGAATATAACCAAAGGCATTAAGCTCTAAAAATTGTGTTAAATCTTAATCAATTTATCAAAATCCCACCTCTTAACAGCATAGATTGTTTCCACCATTTAATACTTTACAATGAAGCAGAGGAGAAGGGTGACCCTATAGGAAGACTAGCAGTCTCAAGTAACCTGGACCCTCAAAATCTCTCAGACACTGAGCTACCAACCAGGCAGCATACACCAGCTGATATAAGACCTCCAACACACATACAGCAGAGGACTTCCAGGTCTGGACTCAGAGAAAAAAGATACTCCTAACCCTCAAGAGACTTGAGGCCCCAGGGAGTGAGGCGGTCCGATGTGGTGGGTGTGGAGAGCTTTTGGCTGGAATCTGACAGTGGGCAAGGGCAAGGAAGTGAACTCAGGCAGGAATCTGATTTTAAGCTAGAACAAAGAAGTAGGCTTCAGGCAAGAATACGACTTTGGGCTAGGACAGGGAAGTAGGCTCAGATGTCTTTGTCATCCTGGTAAACCCTTAGAAACAGTAATCACGGGAGTGATCATAAGATTAATCACGGGACTTTGTTTATTGCCTTGTTTGTTCCCTGATTGTTTGTGCTTATTGTCTTGCTTATTCTTCAACCTAGAACTGACCTTATGACTTGCTTGTAATTAAAATGGCATAAAAGAAGATTGGGAAAAAATAAACTCTTCTCAGCCTCAGAACTGGCTGGGGTCATGCTACAATGTTGTCTAATTGTCTTTTCTTTTTAATCCTCACTCCTGCCCTGGAGAACCCTTTGACTGACTGAGCTGGCTTGGTCAGGTGGGATGGGGGTAGAGACGGGGGAGGGGGGTGGAGAGGGAGGGAGGGAGAAGGTATGGGATGTGGAACAGTCAGAGGGTGGACCAGGAGAGGGATAATGTCTGGACTGTAAAAAAAAAGAAAGATTAACAAATAAAAAAAACAAAATAAAACTTCACAATGGGGATTAAACTCAGTTAAAGGTGCAGAACTACAGCATTACCTGTCTTCATTAGCATCAGTTTCTTCCTCTGAGAAATGGCCAAAAATACATGAAAAATTGCTGCTAGAAGCAGCACATGCACTCAGTCTATGACAAATGTCATTTTATATGATTCATAGATATAAGTAAAGAGATAAGATGTTTTTTAAAAAATAAAGCATTTTGAAAGCATTCTCATTTTTTGATATTTAGAGTCACCAACTATGCCCAGTGTTTGTGGACATTCTGCTTTATTTTTTTCTGGAAATTAATTCATGGGTTGAATGGCCAAATATTATTTTCACCCCAATTATTATTCTACTCTATCTTTTTCATAAGGTAAGAAATTTATCATTAACAATCCTGATATAAAATACCAATATGTATAAAGCAAGTGGGATTATTATTTGGGAACTTTAAAACTGTGAGCAGTGAAAAACTGTCCTAGGCGAACAGGCAGCACACTTCTGACAAGGACGGGCCTGTCTCAGTTCTGTGAGGTTCGTGAGAAAGCAGCTTTAAGCCAGTGTGTGGTTACACACCAGTCAAACCTTGCAAATGTACTGAGGGATGCAGGTTGGGCCTGCAGCTGTGTGGTACAGGCTTGTCATGTGCTCCCTCTGTCTCCTGTTTCATAAGGAAGGTCAAGGTCAGCCTGAAGGTTCTAAAGTAATGTGTGCTGATTTTGTCTCTAAAAATACCAGCTCAGACAAATGGAGCACATCCTGGTTTTTCATGTCTTAGGAAGAGGATCCATGTGTCTATTCATACATGTCGTTGGAGAGATAAATGCAGGTCACATCCCATCCTTTTGCAGTGGTGGCGACTGAGGATCTGGTTACAAGGCACTCTCAACAGCTTGGGCTTAGAGGGGGATTACCCATTGCTCCATGGCTCGGTTAGTAGTGAATACTTTCACATGTTATGCGGTTTGTATTGCAAACGCTTCCTTCCAGCGTCTTCAGACTAACTTTCCTTGGTTTTGCCTCGTCCTGTCCTGGTTTATGCATGATTGGCTATTGTCAGGCCTAATCATCTTCAGACCCAGTGCAGGCAATGGCAGTTGCTGTGGGATCATGTTTAGAGTGACCGTGTGGCAGGCCCTGAAGGCAGCATGTCAGCCCGTCTCTTTATCTTCTGTCCCTTGCAGCCTTTACATTTCCTTCCTGGTAGAAAGGAGTGGCATAAATGTTCTTGGGGATGAGCATTCATTTGAGCTGCTTAAGTCTCCATATTCATCACCTTTCATGGCAGAGAGAAGCATCTCTGATCTTTTGACCAGGTTTGCATTACCAGACATGTCTTTCTTCCTGTAGAGTAAGCCCCAAATGCAAGCAGAGAGTTCTATGATAGAACTAACTGTTGTGTGCCGGGCGGTGGTGGCGCTCGCCTTTAATCCCAGCACTTGGGAGGCAGAGGCAGGCGGATTTCTGAGTTTGAAGCCAGCCTGGTCTACAGAGTGAGTTCCAGGACAGCCAGGGCTACACAGAGAAACCCTGTTTCAAAAAAACAAAAAAACCCAAACAAACAAAAAAACAGAACTAAGTGTTGTGGTACCAACAATGTTGGTCTTTTTTCCCTTGGGATTGCTTTGGCCATTAAAGGCTTTGTGCTTAACAAAGAAATATAGATTTCCACCCCCTATTTTGGTGAAGAAATGTCATTAGAATTTTTTGATGGGGACAGCACTGCAATGGGTGTACAGCTTGCTTTTGGTGACACAGCCATTTTCACATTATTAATGCAACCAATTCAGGGGTGGGTTTGTGTGCTTCCATATTCTAGTTCTTTCTTCAGAGTTTAATAGCAAATGTCTTTAGCCTCTTTGTTGGGTTTACGCCTGTGTGAGTTTTGAGGCTTTTCTGAATGGGATTATTTTCCTCATTTCTTTCTCAGCATGTTTGTTATTGGTATATAGAAAAGCCATTGGTTTTTGAGTATTGATTTTGTACCTTGATACTTGGCCAATAGTGTCAGATCTGAGAATTTCTGATAGACTTCAGGGTATTTAAAGTGTAGAATGATATCATCTGCACATAGAGATTGCTTCAACTCATCTCCCTTTATTTTTTCCCTTTTCCTATTTTTCTTGTTAAGATGTCAAGAGCAATGTTAAATAGGAAAGGAGTGAGTATTTTATTTCTAATTTTACAGATAATAATTTCATTTCCCTTATCTAGTGTAACATTAGTTATAGGTTTGTTATATAGAGGTTTTATTATGGCGAGGTATTTTTCACTATTTCTATTTTCTTCTGATAGGAAGGGATATTAAATATTGTCAAAAATCTTATTTGTGTCTATTGACAATCATGTTTATTGAGACTATTCATGTAATGTACATTAGAATTTGCTGAGCCATTCTTGAGCAGAAGCCAATTTGCCCATATTGTTTCACTTCTTGAATGTGTCATTGAATTCTTTTTGCAAGTATTTTTTTAGAATTGAATTCAGCAGAAAGTCTCTCTGGGACATAGCCAATTGGGAGATGGTCTATTCCTTCTTCAGTCTCATTACTTGTGTGATAAGTCTGTTTACATACTCTTGGTTTAATTTTGTTAGGTAGTACGTGTTTAGAAATTTATCTACTTATTTGGAATTTCCCACTATATTAAAATATAGCTTTTTCTAAGTATTCATATATGTACTTCAAGCTTTATCTTTTCACATCTAATTTTCTTAATTAATTTGAGTCTTCTCTATCCTCTTAGCTGCGTTGGCTAAGGGGTTGTCAATTTTGTTTTATTTTTCAAAAGACCAAGCTTTCATCATACTAGTTCATTCTATTATTTCTTTAGCTCCTTTTTAAAATTAATTTCCTCATTGATTTTATTATTTGCTTTCATCTGCTAGCTTTGGCTTTCCTTTTTCTTGTGTTTCTAAGATCTTGAGCTGCATGGTTGAGATTTCTCTGGTGTATGTGTGTGTGTGTGTGTGTGTGTGTGCATTTTAGGCTATGAAGCCTTGTTTTAGAGCTGTCTTTTCAGTATCTCCAAGGTTGCAGTAAGTCATGTTTTCATTTCCATCTGATTCTAAGAATTTTTAAACTTATTTCCTAACTTATCTGATGCTCTACTCATCTTTCAATAGTAATGTTCAAGCTACATGCATTTCCATAGTTTCAACAGTTATTCTTGTTGTGAGTATTTAGTTTTATTTCAGTATGATCTGTTAAGGTGCATGAAATTATTTCAGTTCTTTCATCTTGTTAAGCATTGGCTTGTGATTCAGAAAGTAGCCTACCATAGAGAAAGTTCTATGGTTGCTGAGGAAAGCATGTGTTCTGGAGAGGTTGTGTAGAATAGTTTGTAGACTTCAGTAAAGTCCATTTGACCTGTGATTTAATTTAAAGACTGAGTTTCTCTTTTTGATATTTCTTTTGGGGGTCTGGATAATTTATTGATAAGGATGGGGTATTGAAGTCCCCCATAATTATTGTATCTGAACTTTTATAGTCAGTAGTGTTTGTTTCATGAAATTGGATGAACAAATATTTGACAAACGAATTTTATATTTCCTTGGTGAAGTATTCCTTTTATTCAAGTATAGTGACTTTTTTTTTTAACCTCTTTGACACTCTTGGTTTGAAGTCTGCTTTGTTGAAAAATAAGAATGGCTACTCCTGTGTGTCTCTTGCTATCATTTTCTTGCTGTGCTGTACTCCCTCCTTTGGGTTTCCATCTGTGTGAGTCTTTGCTAATAAGGAATGGCGTTTGCAAGCAACAGATGATTGGGTCTTGTGTTTTCATCCAATTAGTCTGAATCATTTCATTGGAGAGTTAAAATCATTAAAAAGTACACTTAATATTGAGCAATATTTGCTGACTCCCTTAATTTTTAATTTTTAATATAGTCCCGGGAATAATCAGGAAATTTAAAAAGTATTATCATTTTAAGCATATGTCTAACAATCTTCACTTGCCAGCATTTGGATAGCTAAAATTAGTATCCAAAAATTAAAGCACACTGAGTGTAGAAGAGCTCACAAAGCACTGTGGCCTAAGGAACATTTATTCACGTAGTGAACGTAGCGTTTAGAGGGGGAGAAGCAATGGCAAGAGTCGGGACAACACAGCATTAAGATGTAGTAAGAATAATGAGGTCCATTGCATCCTTAATAAGGTTAAGAAACAAAAGTCAAAGAATACTGTTAGGATAAATGGAGTTTAGGATTCTAATTAAAGTGGAAGTAAATTGTAATTGAGAAGTAAAATAAATACAGGAGGGCTGTTGAGATGGCTCAGCCATTAAGAGCACTTAACTGGTTCCAGAGGACCCAGGTTCAATTCTCCACGTCCACAAGGAAGTGCACAATTGTCTGTAACTCCATTACCAGAGGATCTGACACTTTCTTCTGGCCTCTGCTGTAGGCATAATGTTCTTATACCCTGTGTAAGAGTATCCTTATAATCTCCAATGGCTGATTTCTGTGCCCTCATATCTGGTTGCAGTCCTTATTCTAAGAATCCCCTGTCTCAATGTTGTGTAAATATTTCTCCTCATTTATTCCCTGATTAGTCAATAGAGCTATCTGATCAGCCAGTGACTGCCCAGGGCAGAGAATATGGCAGGACTTCCTCCTTGCCAGGAGAGAAAGCAGGAGAGAGAGGAAGTAGGGATTAGTTTAGGAGAGAGACCAGGATTAACTATGAGAAAAGACCTGGAGCCCAGAAAGCCAGACCAGTACTAAAATGCAAGGATTTTGGCAGGGAGTGGCTAGATTAGTTTAGAAAATTAAAATAGAGTAATACTGATCGGTTGTTGTGCCCGTAAAGCTTGATAAATAAACATAGTAGTCCAGTCTTAATTATTTCAGAGCTAGCTAGGTTAAGAGAAAAACTGCATACACTCTTATAAAAATGCCACTAACACTCTGAAGGTGGTGCCCAGATGGATACAGTGCATGTTCTCTCATCTCCCAACAAGGATGGAGTGCAGATAGGCAATAAAGTGGTAATTGTTGAGAACACATATAGTTTGAAAGAGATAAATAATTGAATACTATGGGTGTAGAAAAAGATAAAACCATCATAAAATGTAATCAAGAAAGTAAAAAACTAAAAATGAAATACAAAAGTGAAGATTAAAACATACAAATTAAAAAGCATAATCGAAATTAAAAACCTTAACAGCTATTCCTAATTCTTCTTTGCTGGGGCATGCATGTGTCATTTCTCATTTTAAACTGTCTTTTGGAGCTATTTCTGCTAGAGGGATGTCAGCTGGCATTCAAACCTCTTACTTCAGAATGGGCTCAATGAAGTGTCTCTCTGGGTGTCAAGTGAGTTAAACCAGTGTGGTCTGTCTGTATGTGCAGTGTCTTCTATCTTGCTGGCTACTGGGTTTCTGTGTAGGGATCCGCTCTCCATTAGAACATTGGCAGCCTTCGGCATACGGTGCTTTCTGAACACATCAGTCACCCTGCCAGCTACTGTCTTTGCATACTGCACAGCAGGTTTTTCACACATGGGCTCGGCCGTCTGAGGCTCTGAGGGCCCACAGTGTCTGTATTTATGTTTCAAGCTGGGCTTCTTATCTTGCAGAGTTCAGGATGCTTTCCTGTCTTTGTCTGAGTTTCTTTGTCTTTGTGTCTAGTCAGTTTGCGTTCAGTCAGCTCTCATGGAGTATTCTCATGGTTTGGGGAATCATCCCTTGCTTAGTCAGTGGGATTGGAGGACTTTCAGGCTTGAAGCTGTAATTTTTCTACTCTCTCTGATAAAAGTATATAGTCTTCCTCAAGATCAGCTCCGCACCTCACACTAGCCTAAGTGGTATAGGGCGGGCCCCCAGCAGGATTCTCCTTCATGCAGCCTTCAGATCTGCTGTTTTGGTAGTGTGTGTGTGTGTGTGTGTGTGCACATGTGCACTTCCTCTAGAGACCTTAATATCATCTTCTTACTTAAAAATGTGCTCTCTTTAGCTTGTCTTGATCAAGCAAATATTGAGAGCTCTGTTTTAGGAATGTTTTGGAGTTTTCTTTCTTGTGGGAGTGGATGTAGTACTGAGTGACTGTTGTTGACTTGAGCACAGAGATATCAAGGACTCCAGTGCCTCAGGCCCCTGGAAATGGTGAAGCCTTCCCTGGGTGAGGCTCAGAAAAATGGCAAAGCCCTCTTCCAGTCTAAGTATCAGTGTTTACCAGTGATTGACCACAGTGTGCAAAAACTTTCCTCTGCAGCTTTCTCCTCCTGGATGACTGCAGCTGGAGACTGTTTCCCTACAGAGACCCCATACTGAGACGAGCTTGTGCTGTACATGCTAAACATGCTCAGATTTTGCATCTGGTAGATGTCCTCCATATGTCCTCCACTGGAGCAAGCACAACCCACCCACTCAATCCCACTACCCCCCCCACCCCAACGTGTGCTTATCATGTCTTCGTTTCTTCCTTGTCTCAGTTAGGTTACCAGGCACAAGCCACATGGAACAGGGCACTTTGTGTCATTGATTTTTAAAAACTGTGTATGGATATTTCACCTGAAAATAAGTCTTTGCATCACATGTGTGAAGTGCCCACAAAGGCTCCAAGAGAGTGTTGCAACATCTTAGACTGGAGTTATAGACAGTTGTGAGCTGCCACTCGTGACCTGGGAATCAAACCTGGGTCTTCTGGAAGAGTCTGAGCCATCTCTCCAACCCCCTACTGTAGTTAGTATTACTGAATAACAATCCATTTTCTTCCTATATCTTATCACCACAGACTGAGTCAGCTGCAAAGCATATCTATTCTGTCAACCAAACAGAAGAGCAGAGGTCAATGACCTGACATTTCCAGGGAGAATGGGGGTCTGAGAGCCTCATGGGTGTGGACCTGCTCTGTGTGGTAATGCTGTGTTTAGGTGTGCAGGGAAATGCAGATAAATGTTGAGCTTGAAGGAACAATCTAGGTCTGCATTTGAAGACTGCTAAAAATTCCTGATTTTCATGTGCTGTGTTCTTCTCAGATAGCATGAGCATCCTTTTATCCTAATGATGGATGATTGGTAGGGACAGATTTATAACTCTGCTAGAATGCTCTTTATTGAAGATGCAAATGAAATCATAGATACTGTGAGTACTTGGCAGTGCTTGATCACATTCAGTCTTTGTTTCTCTCAAAAAGTAAGAGAGCCCATGGGGCTTCTTGCTCCTGGCAATACATTTCATTATTTTAACTGTTTGGCAGTTTCTCAGTCATTTGTTTGTAATTATTAACCAAGCCATATATTTATGTTTTGTTGTTATGCGTCATTTTTAACATCAATGTTGAATAAAATAAATACATGTGTCTTGTTTATTAAAATTAATGTATTTTAAGACATTTACAATTAATAAGGCACAAAGACAGAAAACTCACATTTCTAGCACCTATCTAATGCTCACTGATACAAGAGCTTGTGCTTTTCCAGTCTTTATTACAAACATTCAGACAGACTGGGAGGCAGGCAGGCAGGCAGACAGACAGACAGACAGACAGAAGCAGAGATATGGACAAAGACACTGATCCCCATCATCATACCTCCACCTGTGTGTCCCCTCACCTTAGAGACATTTTCAATTAATATCAAGCCAGATTGCTGGCTCACCTTTTATCTCAGCACTTGAAAGAATGAGACAAAAGGTCCTAAGTTCAAGGTTAGCCTGGACCACCTAGCAGGACCCTGTCTCACTCTTCCTTGTTTAAGGGAAAAGACATATGTTAATACCGGCTCAATGGTATTAGAGACACCACAGGGCTTATTCATTTAACTTGTTTCTTCACTGAATCCCACCCAGTATTCCACCATGCGTTTTGCTGTCAAGCCTCTTTAGCAGAGTGGCAAGCTTATCCCTGTTGCTTCTGTTTTAAACTGAATGTTCTATGAGAGAGGGCTCAGTGGTTATGAGTACTTGCTGTTCTTGCAAAGGAACTGGGTTTGGTTCTCAGTGCTCAAATAGAAACTCGTAACCATCTCTAATTCTAGTTCCAGGAATTGCCAACTTCTTCTGGCGCCCAAAGCCTCTAGGAATGCAACTGGTGCCCATATATGCTGACAAAACACTCACACACTCACACACAGACACACAGACACACAGACACACAGACACACAGACACACAGACACACACACAGACACACACACACAGACACACACACAGACACACACACACAGACACACACACACACAGACACACACACACAGACACATGCACAGACACACAGACACACACACACACACACACTTTAAGTTCTGTATCCTAGGAACCCTGGTGATCTTGAGAAAGCAGAACTGGCCACCTTTCCCTCATCCCAGTGTGTCTTCATCTTTCATGTCCTTGGAAATGCTGATGAGGATGAAGAGGTCAGAATTCCAATGCTGGCTTTGTCTGGGGCCTTTTCATGAAGAGACAAGGCTGTGGACACTGGAACTCTCCAGAAGGGACCTGCCTTTCCCATCACCCCCCAGCAGCATTGCTCACTACTTGTGAGGTTGGTTAACTTGGATCACATGGCTGATTTCTGTGCTGTCACATGACTTCCATTTCCTGTGGTTTCCTTTCACTGGAGTCACTAGGTCCAACCTCCATGCCAGCATGCCAGGATAGGGATTCAGTCTTACTTGCTTATGAAGGGAACTTCAAAGAATTTATGGATGTAATTAAAACTATTCCATGCCTGGTAAGTCTCTGAGGAAAGAAACTTGAAGCTAGGAATACAGCCTGCTTTTGCTTAAAGCTCTTACTGACCATGAACAGCATCAGTAGGCACTTGTTGGAAGGATCGTTAGTCAAGGTTCTAAGGAAGTCATGCCTGTCTTCAGCCCCTCTGCATTTCTTGATCATAGTTCCTCTGCTTGATACATGTGTCCTTTCACGCCTGTTTCTGTATGTCGGGAAAGACTTAGGGGGACTTGATGTGGGTCTAATAGAATGCAGTTGTATTTAACTTGTTGCTCAAGTTGTTAAAGGGCTAAATATTGGGAGGACTTTCAGGTTGGCTTATCTGCGCGTCTGACTTAACCCGCACCGTGCTCTTCTGCCCTCTCTGTACTTATTTCATTTGTCACAGGAAGGCTTTTTAAATCCCTCTCCTATTTTTTATCCTTTATTCTAAAAAATATCCCTTTCCCATCTAGCAAGGGGTGGGGGGGTGGGGGGCTCTGCTTCCTCTGGTTGGAGAACAGTTTTAAATCAGGAGTGTAGATCTTAAGTGCTACATGGCTTTTCTAATTGTAGGCTCTCTCAGTGCACAGAGCTAAGAAATATCTGTACACATAGGAACACACACACACACACACACACACATACACACACACACACAGAGCTATATTCACTGGAGTTTGTCTGGTTTATATTATAGCAAGCTGGAGTTCATACCAGTTTCTCTTGATAGAGTCCAAACCACAGCATTTCGTCTAGCCTTCTCCTTCCCTGACAATGAGAAACTCTCTACTTGTTTTATTTAACGATTAGTTCCATCCTAGTAAGCTCCTTTCTATATAATGTGACATCTATGTGTCTAATGAAGGTTCCTGCATTCCTACTTCTCGGAAGTTCTCTCGGAATGTGTTTTGTCTCCTCAAAAGAGTTGGGAAATGACCTCCTGAGAAAATTTATATGTTGGCCTGGACAACCCTCCTCCTCCTCACTAGCCCCATTCTAAATTCATAACTTTTTTGACCCATTTAATTTAACAAGGGCCAGCTGTCTGACCCTTGGATTGGACTTGTCCATTGGATCTTGGTGGTGTCACCGGTGATTACTCATCCAAAGACGATGGTTCTTCCTGTCTCTCTGAATCTATCGGTAGCAAATATCTCAGTGGTGATAGATAAGGCTCTCAGTCATGCCTGACTATTGACCGGCCCATTCTTGTGCAAACACAGTGCAAGCACCCGATGCTGCTATGAGTTTGTGATGGCTGTGGCTGTGTCTTGCCCAGAAGGTGTCATGTTGCATCTCTTCCCTTACATGCTTTCCCTCCTCCCTGATGTTGCCTGATGCTTAGATATACGTCTTGTTTCCTGCTCAGTTATACCCAGCATCTTGTGTAGCCAAGAGTCTCTGCATTTATCACCTTTCATTGGAAAAAGATTAAAGCTAAGAGTAACATTTGTAGATAGGTTCAAATGTAAATATTTCGAAGACTGTTTGATATTATGTCAGTTGAGCTGAAAACCAGTATTCAGTTCTTCCAGGGTTCATGGCTTCCCATGACATATATTTTTGACTAGGTTTATGGTAGTATGCATGTATTCCCTTCTGTGGAACAGGCTTCAAATCCAATCAAAGAATGATTGGCTACCCCTAAAACAGTAATATCATTATTGCATCTTCTGTGGCAAGTTGATCTACTAGTATACAAAGTTTAGAGCTGGATAATATTATTATGGCATTTTCTTTTTCTTCATTAATTATTTTATTTATTCACTTTACATTTCAAATGCAGCCCCTTCTCTCAGTCCTCTCCTTACACAGTCCCTCCCCCAACCCTTCCCTTCTCCTCTGAGAAAGGGAGCCCCTTCCTCTAGTACTAACTCAACCTGGCACATCGAGACACTACAGGACTAAGCACATCCTCCACACTGAAGCCAGACAAGGTAGCTCAGTTTGAGGAACAGGATCCACAGGCAGGCAACAGAATTACTGATTTTCATGAAGACCAAACTGCACATCTGCTACATATGTGCGGAGGGCCTAGGTCCAGTCCATGTATGCTGTTTTGTTAGTGATTCAGCTTCTGGGAGCCCTCAAGGGTCCAGGTTAGTTGACTTTGTTGGTCTTCTCTTGATAATATTATTACTATCTTTTCTAGACCAGCTGTCTATGAGCCACCTTTTAGAATAATGAAAGCTAGTGGGTGAGGAGGAAGCTTTTAATTCAGTTCCACTTGATTTCTATATGCAATCAATTGTATATTATCTTAAGAAATAGGTTCTATCACCCAGTTCTAGTGGGCAACCAAGAGAAATGGCAGAGATCTGATTGTCTGGAGGAGAGTCTCTGAGGTTTCTCAGACCAACAGCTCATAAGGGGCAATTATAAGAGATTGACAACCACTGGGAAGGGCATATTTTCTTGTTTGTTTGTTTGTTTGTTTTTCATGTTACTTGTATCTTTTCTATGGGGCCTTGGCATCTGGAGTTAGATTTTTTATTGTATCTTTTGGTATAAGCATTTAGTCCACAAGACCTGAGTCTCAAGGCAGGTGTATGGGCAGGAGAGCTTAAGGGAGTTCTGGGGTTATGGAACAAAGTATAGTAGATCTCTTACCTGGTTGTATGGTGTGGCAGCTAGAAGACTCTCCAAACGGTGCAGCACATTAGGTGGCATGGGCCAATGAGGGGTCAAGCCAAAGTGAGTCAGGAGTTCTTTTATAGAAGTCAGGTAGGCTCAGAGGGTACAGACAGAAGGGTGAAGTTAGATCAGGTCTCTTACCAGGGACTGGTTGCATGCACTAGGCATTGTTTGAAGTCCCAGCACTCTGAGGATAGGGTCCTGAAGTATGTGGTCAGGGTCTTGAGCAGCCAGCCTAGGGTGAAGGAAGACAGAGGCCTGCCTAGCAGCATGGTCAATGTGGTGTCATGAGAGAGGCTAAGGGGGTTGTAAGCTGGGGAAAAAGGAGAGGTTCTTACCAGTTTCAAGGTCCATATGGGATCTCAGGAAAGGAAGACATTAACAATCAAATATTTTTTTCTGGTGGTGGAGTGGTTGAGTGGTTGGTACAGGATCTCTTTACATATCACTGGCTATCCTGGAACTCACTGTGTAGACCAGGCTAGCCTTGAACTCATAGAAATTTGCCTGCCTTTGCTAGGATTAAAGGCATTTGCCACCATGTCTGGCTTGACATTAGCTTCTGATTCAATTACATACTTTTTGGGGGTCAGCTTCACTGACTTCTGGTCTAGCCATCATGCCTTTTCGGGTTCTTGCTTTCAGCTCATGTTGCTCAGTTGCTGCTTTCATGAAGTGGACACGAGATGTTCAGTTTTTTAAAATGTATTTTGGATGCTACAAGTTTTCCTCAAGGCACTGTTTTGGCTTTGTCCTTCATGACTTTTATAAAACTAAAAAGATGTCCATATATGTTTGAAATATATTATCTAACCATATATCATGGTGTCATTTCACACATTTTTCTGAAACGTGAAGTCCATCTGTCTGACCTCTAGGGGGTGCTCCTTCTCATTTTGTGTTCTCCAACTCAGATGATGTTGGAAGTTTGCAAGCCAAAAGAATGCGCTTTCCAAAGATGACCTCTCAATGCTAAGTGTTTTCACTACTCTCTTGTGACATAGAAAGTTCTTTCCTTTGTTCCCATGAATGGCTGGAACATTCAACCCATCAAAGGTTTCTGACAGGCTGTGGCAAGCCCTTTGACCTCCTCCCTTCATTTCTCTGGATCCTAGAAAATCACATCTATCTTGAAGCATGTGTTGTCCAGAGCATGTTCAGAATTTTCTTTTTCTGGTATAAGTTAGGGACTTTAGACTCAAGTTCAGACACATTTGTTGGAACTGTAGCTTAATTTCATACGCAGAAGCAGCTTTCATTATGACAGGTTCATTTATGTATTTGCCATCCCCCAACCCCCAAACACACTATTTTTTTCTCTATCCTGTGTTCTTCTCTGCTCTGTTGAGGAAGTGGTAACTGAGTTCCAGTGAGTCCCAGAGAGGCAGGAGCTTTGTTCCAAAGGACTTTTGCTGGGTTACTTCCATTGGACCAAATTCTTTGGGTGTTGTATGTAATTGCAGAGATATCATGAGAAGAGACAGCCTGTCAAGTGAGACCCCAGATATGACTCAAATTCCCCAAGGGGAATTAGGGGGACTAAGCTTAATAAGAAAAGGAAGCAGACGCTTACAGGTTAGGGAGACTGAGGCACGTTGCTATTCAAAGGGAATGAGAAGAACCAGCTGGTACGTCTGTCATTAGAGACAGAAATGCACCCAGATATCTAGTGGTGTAAATTGCTTTAGGGGTTGCCATGGAGACTAGGCTAACTCTAAATCCTCTGAGATGATTAGAGACAGCTGAAGGAAGCTTGAGGCTGAGACCAAAAGAAATCATGTCTCACGGAGGTGAGGATGAGCAAAGGCCCAACACCAGTCAAGGAAGCCAGGGGTGTAGTGTCTGTAGACACTGTGAACAGTAACAGAAGCTCAGAAACACCCTGAACAGAAAAGTACGTGTGGCAGCTTTCATTCTCTAAGCTTCTGTCCAACAGGGACAGTCAGGGACAGAGGATCCTTCCAGATTCCAGAGCCATACCTCAAGGTGCTCATGCTCTTTTCCCTTCGATTCACTGGCTGAAGGCCACACTCACCAATGGAGCCCAAGATATGATGACCACAAGGAGAAAACCCTCCTGGGCTTACGAACTGAATGTGACTAGAGAAGGGAAGGTAGAATGAAGCGGTCCCAGTGTTTGTGGAGCCTCTCAACATGGCACATCAGATCTCTAAGTGAAATTCCTAACATAGGCAATTTGTGTCTTTTCTTTTCTTTTCTTTTCTTTTCTTGGTCAAGCCACATACCATCATGAAAAGTTAATTTTATTAGCTAATTGTGTATATAATTTTTTCTACATATGTTTTGTAGGATGTTTTGGGGTCTCTGAAATAACGCAGGAGAAGTGGGCCATAGAATCAGTGCATCACAGCTTTGAGTATGTGGCTTCCTGAGCCACAATTAGATAAAAGTGTCCTGTTAAATTTTAGTCCCTGTTGGCACCACTAATTACTATTAGTTTTTGTTTACTTATATTCAATTATAAAAGAGAAAAGCATCTAGTCAGTGGGTCCCAGAAATAAATGAAGATAATGCAAAAGGAAGAATATGGAGAGGCAGTTTGGGTCCAGCTGTTATGAATTTGAAATCCTTGAGTGTGGGAACAAAAGCTTTGCAGTCACTGGAGTCTCAGATTTCAAGCCATTAGCGCAGAATGCAAGTGTGGACTTCAAACAACCAAAGAGAAGTCTATACAGGGAATTAGGATTACTCCCCAAAGTCTGCAACACTGGATATGGCAAGATCCCAGAGCACAATTGTTGCTTCTTAAGTAATTCTTTCTCAGAAAGATTTTGGGTTAGGCTTTTTTTTTTTTTTTTTTGAAAACAGTCAATGCTTTTAAAGTTAAGAAAGGAAAATTGTAGATGAAAAAGTACAGGATGCAGAGGAATGTTAAAAATGGAAAAATGAGCCTGAGTTACACATCACAGAGTGATCAAAGCTTAAAACTGTTCAAAACCTTTTATGCCATACTCCTAGGTCATCTGAGTGCCAAGGTCAAGTCCAGGCAATTATTTAACACCCTCTCATAAAATGTTCCTCCCATTTCCTTCTGTATTTTCAAGAATTTATACACAAACCATAGTTCTTACCAAATAAGAATGCCAAGGCCAGTCACTCAAATCAGATGCACCAATAGACTGGCACAGGTGGCTGTCACCTGCTGTTGTCTCTCATGTACACATCTCCAGCTCTGGACCCCAGCTAACCATGAAGGAGGGCGTCTGTATAAGTCTCATTTTATGATACTGCCTTGGGTCTAGCTAGACAGTAAGCTACTGCTCGAAGCAGCTTTTCCAGAAGGTGTGGTAGTTTGAATGAAACGGTCCCCACAGGGTCACTGAGAGTGGCACTATTAGGAAGTGTAGCCTTGTTGGAGTAGGTAGGTGTGGTCTTGTTGGAGGAAGTATCTCACTGAAGGGTGGGCTTTGACATTTCAAATGCTCAAGCCAGACCCAATGTCATTCTCTCTTCTTGCTGCCTGAAGGTCTGGATGTAGAATGCACAGCTACTTTTCCATTGACAAGTCTGCTTGCCTGCTACCATGCTTACCATCATGATGACAGTGGGATAAACCTCTGAAGTGTAAGGCAGCCAAAATGGTAAGCTTTCTCTTCACAGCAATAGAAATCCCAAATAAGACGGCAGTGGATTAGCAGGCCCTAGATTTTCTAATGCCTTGACTTTGGTAACCAAATCTAGCTCATCACTTTTCTTATCTGTGATGTGGAGTAAAGTCTTCATGTGTAGCTGGTGGAAGCAGATGCCTTCTGTACTCCGGCATGTGTTTCATGGTGTGTAGAACGGGACCTGTTTTGGGAAACTGTCAAGTAGGTCTGATGCCATATCTCTTTTTACTTTGCATATTCACTGAGTAAGAAAGGGCAGAAGATAAATAGACATGTTTACCACAGCAGAGGTGACTCAGGAGCACGTGCATTTTAAGTGTAGGCAACCATAATGCTAAAGTTCCTGAGTAAGGGATACACTCAGAATAAATGTGGGTTAGATCAGTGGTCCACATAGATCAGTTCACCCTGCATTCCTTGGGGCCCTGACCACAGAAAATCTGATTCCAGAGGTCAGGGTAGGGCCAAGGAATCTGTGTTGGTAACTGGATGGCCTGGTATTGGTGACGTTTTTGTTCTGGACTTTACATTCTGAGAAACGCTAGGTCTGAGAAAAAACAGGTTCAAGTGAGTAGAGTCAGAAAAACAAACAGAAACACATGACAGTGTGTGCCATGCATTCAGAGTTTAGATTTTGTTGAATGAATTTCAAAGCTCTTAGTAAGATTTCCCTGGTTCTTTGTGGGGAATGGTCCTCAGCATAGAAACAGAGGCTTAGTAGGAGGCTGTTGCAATGGGTCAAAAGCCCATGGTTAGGGTACACGCAGCAGTAACAGCAGAGATGGGGGATTGGTGTTACATTTCAGAAATAGTACTGTCAGAGCTTGCTAGGGTCTGGATCCAGCATGTGCAGGAGAGCAGAGTTGTGGCTGAGGACTCTCTTTGGCAGTGGTTCTTAATATGTAGGTTGTGACCTCTTGGGAGGTGTCAAATATCAAATATCCTCATATCAGATATTTACAATATAATTCATAATGGAAGCAAAATAACAGTTATGGATTAGCAACTAAATTATTTTATGACTGGGGATCACCACAGCACGAGGAACTGTATTAAAGAGTCCAAACATTAAGGATGGTTGAGAATCACTGCTCTATGGGGTCTGAGAAACCTGTATTTGATTCTCTGGTCAAAGACTATGTGGTACTTATGAACCCCACACAGTGAACAGGAAAAGCTGTGTGGTAGGAATTAAGGGAATAATTTTTATTGCTGTCTTAGCTGTGGCACAGAGGGATAGCAAGCCATCTGGCACACACTGATCTAGTGCAGCACGCCTGGGTTGAGCTTTCTGAAACTCCTGCCTGCAGATAAAAGACCTTGTAGGCAGCTCTGGCCTTCATGTGAGTCTTCCCCATGTGATTCAAGGCCGGGAAACTTGCTCAACAAGCTTGTTGACACATCCCCCTACATAGCAGCACATACTATCTAGTTTTTATCTTGATTATTTTTTGTTTTTGAGACAGAATTTCACTTCTTAATTCAGCATAGCCTTGAATTTATTGTGTAGCCCAGGCTGCCACTGAACTTTTAAACCTCCTGCCCCAGCTTCCTGACTAGAGTTACATGCCTGGCCTGTGGAAGTCTCTGTTTTGGTAACGCCTCTAATAGTTACCCTTGGTGGTTACTGGAGTCATGTTTAAATGGGATAATGTGACAAAGAAATAAAAAAGTCTAGACCTTCTACCAAATTCAGGGTTCTGTCTTTGTTTCCTCATTTTAGGTAATATTATTTAACTCTGCTGTATCTTTGGGTTTTTTGCTTGTTTGTCATTGTCCGGTTTTTTGCATTTGAAGATGAGGTTATCACCAATGCACAGCCTTTGAAAGATGAAATGAGTTGAAGTGTCTGGAGGATGTGTTCATCTCAAGGTCTGCGTGGAAGGGGTCCTTTCGTTTTTATTAATGACTCCATTCAGCTGTTGTAAAACTGCTTGGTGAATTGCAAATCACTCTGCAAGTGGAAGATGTGGCTAGGTACTCCTGAGGTTTCCAGCTCAGCTCAGGGCTCCTGCCTTTGACTGTTTTTATATCTCACAGTTCACCCATAGCTTGTCAGACAAATTGTCTGGTCAACTTGTATTTCTGCCACAGGTAATGAATCTTTTTTTTTTTTTTTCCTGAGGGTGGAACAAGGCTGTCTTGGGTTTCACATTCCTTTGCTTCAACCAAGATGTTTCCTGCAGGCTGTGGAAGGAGGTGGTTCTAAATGCAAAGGAAGTCTGGAATTCACATGGTGTGGCATTCCAGGGAGAAATCCACTAAATTAACACAAGAGCTGTGGTGGAGGGTGTGCACAATTCTTCTGGTTCAACTGCAAAAATTCTGGATGTGATTTATTCAAATCTGCAAATAATTGTAGAACTTGATTTATAAGGAAAATATAGTAGCATAGGAAGCCTCATTGGATTTGAGAAATGAAGAGATCATAGCAGCTGTGTGTTCTCTGTGTATTGCAGAGAGCTCATGCCTGGGTGGTAAACGCAGGAGAGCCCTCAGAGAAATGCACAGCTTCTGGGACACCCAAGGATATCAGCCTGTGTTAGAGTGATACTCATCTTTGTCTAACTTGCTCTAGTGCACTGTGGATGCCAGTGTTCCATCCTCACGATAGATCATCCCTATGACATATCCTGTCTTCCTGGGGACAACCTTGTCCAGTTTCTTCCATGTTATCTGTCATTATAGCCTCAGCTCTGTGCATCAGGAGCCAGATCCCCATCATAACTGAGCAAAGAGCTCAAAAGAAGTTGAAACACTAGCTCAAGGTTCATGGCCAAGAAGATGAAGACCAGATTTTACTTCTGATTTTCAGATCCTTCGTAAGGAATGGAAAGAGAAAGCAATGTATCCTTCTTAATATGCTCTATATTGCCCCAATCACCAAATCTAATAGAAGAGAAAGTAGAACTGTCCTTGAACACATTAGCACAGGAGACAACTTCCTGAACAGAACACCAATGGCTCAGGCTTTAAGATCAACGTTGATAAATTGGACCTCATGAAACTGAAAAGCTAATGTAAGCCAAAGGACACTGTCAGTAGGACAAGACAGGAGCCTACAGATTAGGAAAAGATCTTCACCAACCCTCCATCTGGCAGAGGGTTAATATCCAAAATATATAAAGAACTCAAGAAGTTAGACTCCAACAAAACAAATAGCCCAATTAAAGAGTGGGGTAGAGAAAAACAGAGAATTCTCAACAGAGGCATCTCTAATGGGCCAGAAGCACTTAAAGAAAATGTCAACATCCTTAGTCATCAGGGAAATGCAAATCAAAATGACCCTGTGATTTCCATCTTCTACCACTCAGAATAACTTAAGTGACAGCTCAAGCTCCTGAGGATACGGAAAAAGAAATACACTCCTTTATTGCTGGTGGAAACTTGTACAACCACTCTGGAAATAAATCTAGCATTTTCTCAGAAAACTGGAAATAGTTCTACCTGAAGATCCAGCTATACTGCCCCTGGGCATATACCTAAAAGATGCTGTAGCATACAAGGATACATGCTCCACTATGTTCACAGAAAACTTATTTGTAATAGAAACTAGAAACAACCCCTCAACAAAAGATTAGATACAAATAATGTGATTCATTTACACATTGGAATATTATTTGACTATTAAAAACAAGGATGTCATGATTTTTGCAGACAAATGGACGGAACTAGAAAATATTATTTCAAGTGAGGTAATCCTGACCCCAAAGGACTTCCCTGGTATGTACCCACTTATAAGAGGATATTAGCCACAAAGTATAGGATACCCATGATACACCCCACAGACCCAAAGAAGTTATAGAAGGAAGAACCAAGTAAGGATGCTTGAATCCCACTTAGAGGAGGAATGAAATAGTCATGGGAGACAGAGTGAAGAAGGGACCTGTGTGAGAGAGAGGATTAGAGAGGCTGAATCAGGTGTGGAAAGAGACAGGAGAGAGGCCTAGAGGGCCAGGAGAATGAATGGAAATCGGCAGCTGCAGGGGATGTTGGAGGAAGTCTCTAGGACTTCCCAGAGATCTGGGATGGTGGAGGTTTCCAGGAGCCAATGTGGGTGACCCTAGCTGAGATGCCTAACAGTGAGGACATGAAACCAGGAGGGTGTTACTTCCTGTAAATAGGCAGGGCTCCCAGCAGAGGGATAAGGATACCAACCCACCCACATACTTTTGACCCCAAATTTGTAATATCTAAAAGAAATGTAGGGACAAAGATGGAGCAAAGACTGAAGGAATAGCTGACCAGTGACTGGCCCAACTTGAGACCCATTCCATGGGCAGGCAGTAATCCCTGACACTATTAATGATACTGTGTTGTGATGGCTGACAGGAGCCTAACATAACTGTCCTCTGAGAAGCTCAACCTAGTAGCTGTCTGAAACAGATGCATATATTCACAGCTGAACATTTCCATAAGGATGTCAGGAATCCTTATTGAAAAGTTGGAGGAAGAATTTAAGGCCCTGAAGGGGCTAGAAACCCTACAGAAAGACCAAAGGTATCAACTAACATGTACCTCTGGGAGCTATCAAATACTGAGCCTCTAACCAAAGAGCATACATGGACTGGACTGAGATACCTGACATATATGTAGCAGAGGGCTAACCTGTCCTTCCTCAGCGGGAGAAAATTCACCTAATCCTGCAGAGACTTGATGTGCCGGGGTGAGGTGATACCTGTGGGGGTGCTTCCCTTTCTGAAGAGAAGTGGAGGGGTGGGAAGGGTCTTTGTGATGGGTGATTATGTAGGGGGCAGCATTTGGGATGTAGATATAATTAAGTAAAAGGAGGAGGAGGAGGAAGAGGAGGAGGAGGAAGAGGAGGAGGAGGAGGAGGAGGAGGAGGAGGAGGAGGAGGAGGAGGAAGAGGATAAGAAGACCCAAGTCATGTTGTCTGTTGTTCCTGGAAATCTAACTGGAGGTTTACAGTATTTGGGAACATATGACCTGAGAGAACATTTTTTTTTTGTATCAGGTTCAATGAAATTCCAGTGCACTTTTAATAACAATGACAGTCCACCTTTTAATAACAACTGCTTTGTGCAGTTATAAAACACAGAATTTTCTTTACTACCCAAATCTGCGTATCCATAGATCCTCTTCTGATTCCCTTCAGTTAAAACAGGATTTTAATAATCTAAATATTAAAATTATACATATGTGCATTCATAGATATAAACTAATGAAAAAGGAAAGCAAATGAGAAGTGCATATAGGGATGGAGAAGAAGTCCCTTCTCCTCATGTGGGTCTCCCCAGACAGTTGACATCCTCAGGCCTGTTATCTAAGGCCTCAGTTTAGGGATTTGGACCATGGGTAGCCTACACGTAGCTCTTCTGCAAAGTTAAGTTCAAATCATTCTTTATTATTTTCATCTAATATGCATGCATGGTAAACCACACACGTCTATGTTATGCTAAAATAGCAAGCATCACTATGTCCTCATATCATTCCCCTCTTGTTGTGAAGGTGAGCACCAATTCTCAATAAGGAAAAGCAGGTATCTCCTTCAGGTTCTGCCTGCAGGTTCCACAGATGTGGTCCAGGGCCTGGGCCTGGCCCTACCTGCAAGCAATTGGCTTCTAGTGTGTACAGAGATTGATGGCAAACATTGAGCAGATTTCAAGGACATTTCCCAGGAGATGACATTCCATGTGCCATTTTGGTCTGTGTCAGATGTTTGTTTGACAAACAGGAGTTTTGGCTTGACAGCTTGGAAGAGGCACATTTGGTAGTGGCCCAAGGCCAGCTAATGGGTCACTGAAGGTAAGTCTGTGTAGGGGACACCTCTGTGCTGCAGGCAGAGAGGTCTATCCCAAGACTCAGAGGTGCCCTCCTCACTGCTGAGTTCTCAGCCAAGTATGCATGATTAGAGGATACAGCAACGTCTTTCCTGTGTTTCTCCTCCAAAGAAGAGTACAGAAAAGGAAAGGCCAAACACAAACCTCAATTTTCTCACCAATTTAGGAAGATTAATTTACTTATTTTAAAATATGTACTCTTTATTTAGTGTTTAAATTAAACATTGTACATAAAAATGCTCGCACGCACAAAGTATAGAAGTCCCCCACGTCAACACCCTCTCCTCTCTGTTGAATGACATCAAGGCAAGACTTTTCTGAATCTACTGTCTACTCCATGAAGTTCACATAATGTATAATGGCTAATCTTGATTGTCAACTTGATTACATTTAGAATAAGCAAAAACCCAAGCAGGTGGGCCCACCTCTAAAGGATTTTCTAGATATATCAGGTCATCTAAGGTGAGAAGACCCACCCTAAACCTGGACCACACTTTCTGGTGGCAGCCTACTTTGGAAAGGACATGGAAGTAGGAAGCATCTACTCTTTGCCTGCTTGCTCTCACTCTCTCTGGCAAGTTCATCCATCCTGTTGCTGAGATATTCCTTTGTTGGAATTAGAACCTATATCTTCAGGGTTCCATATATAGACTGGAGACTAACATCTCTTTGGGAATTTCCCAGGACTCTAGCCCCAAACTTGGACTGTTAAGAACCTGGTCCTGTGGAATGAACATCTACTGTATTCTCTGACTTTCTGTTATAAGATAGTCATTATTGGACTACCTGGGTCTGTAAGCCACTCTTACCTCTCTGCCTCTTTCAGTTTCTCTGTCTCCATCTCCATCTCTGTATCTCTCACATTCTTATAGTTGTGTTCCTTTAAAGAACCCAGACTAACCACATATCCATAGATTGGCAGACTCTTTCAACACATGTATCTGATCCTTAGAAGGGAAGTGTGGCAATTCTACATGTACTCATGCCAGAGCTGGCTTAGTAGCTTCCCCTGTTCAGGATAGCCTCAGCAACAGCCTATATTCTTTCTCAATTGGACAGTTAGAAACTCAATGTAAAAATAGCAAATAATGGCAAGGAAAGGTTTGCTCTAAGTATTTCTTTTCACAGATTTAATCTTGCCTGGGTCTCCAGACTCTCTTCTCCCCAGGTATGATTGGTTCCAATGTGCCCCTGTTCAGAAGAATATAGTCCTGATAGTTTTATATTAATTGCCTCTCCAACCACTCTGGATAAAGTCACATTCTGAGGTATTGGTACAATAAGACTTCAGTATCTAAAATTTGAGGGAACAAAATTTGACCATCCTATACCCGTAAAAGATTCAGGAACTGTAAGGATGCTTAGTCTGTGTAGTTGTCACCAGGTCTGTGGCTGGTGGCTGGCTAAGTAACTTAGAGTCAGAGAAATGACATTAGCTTGGTGTTTCCATACCCTGCTGCACTTGTCCATGAGTACAAGGCAGAGTATCGGAACTGGAGACACCAATATCTGTCTGTAGGGCCTGCAGGTTCCTAGGTCAACATGTGCTGAAGCTCTGGGCTTGCAGGGCATTGCCAACTGGGTCCTTGTTCTGCATAACAGTTGACTCTGGATTCAGGCAGGCTGCTGAAATTACTCATGCTCACTAGTGTTGCACTGACACATGTATTTTTGTGAACCTGGATGACCAATTTGGTTCCTTTATGGCCTGGATTTCTATCCTATTTGGAAATACATTATATGCATCTTCCTAACTGGGTAAATATTTGTGACATGAAGAAACCCAATAGAGGAGTCGGAGCAGGGGCAAGTATGCCTAGTTACACTCACATGTGTGTGTGCTTGTGTGTGTGTGTGTGTAGATGTAAGGTATGTATTTGTTCCTTTTGCACTGGAATTTAAGAATGATTCTTCTCCAATGACTACACCATAATATATGTCACATGTAAGAAGCAATTTAAGAATAAATTATGATGATTTTAAATAAAAAGTCTAAGTAATAGGTTTTTTGCTAAAAGTACCCAAAAGAACATATCTTGTGAACATTTCTGTTTATGGCTTTCATAAATTATTCCTAGAAATCTAATTACGCCATTGATTACAAGGCAGCCTTAAATGTGCTGACCACTAGCGTGTTATTTCTCATTCTGACTGTGACTCTTTAGGGATATTCATCTTCTCTTTCTTTAGTTGTAAGAAGACGTTTTGTTTGTTTGTAGACATCAAAAATATACCACAGGTGTGCTCTCGATTTCTTGAGCTAAGTATTTTTGGACTCCATTCACAAGTATGATTATAAATGTGTATCTTCTCTCAGATAATGGGCCACTAACTAGGCAGCATACCCCAACTTATATGAGGCCCTCGACACATACACAGCAGAGGACTGCCAGGTCTGGCCTCAGTGAGAGACTCCCCACCTGACCCTCGAAAGACTTGAGGCTCCAGGAAGTAAGGAGGCCGGGTGGGGTGGGGTGGGGGGTAGGGACATCCTCTTGTAGACAGGTGGTGGTGGTGGTGAGGTGTGTGTGTGTGTGTGTGTGTCTGTGTCTGTGTGTGTGTGTGTAGGAGGTATGGGACAGGGAGCAGTCAAGGGACAGACAGTGAGGGGGATGAAGTCTGGACTGTAAAAAATAAGATTAAAGAATAAAAATAAATAAATTTAAAAAATGTTTATCTCTCTGTGCCTCTCTCGTTGCACTTAGTGTCACACCCCAAAGGTCCACTGTGGCAGCTGTCTCAATTACAAGACTTACCTGGTTTTATGACTAAAAGTACTTCAGTGTGTATAAATAATGCATGTATCTAGATGTCCTCTGATGAACATCTATACCTGTTTCAAACCTGACTCATACATAATGTCTTCAGGTTACCTGAGAACAGTTGTCTTTTTAAATATACTAATATGATCACATGTTTGTATGTGAGTTAAAATATTATATTGTATCCCCAAAATGAAAGTCTGTATTACAAATATATATCACATACAGCAGTGGTTCTCAATCTTCTAATGCTGCAACCCTTTAACACAGTTCCAAATGGGATAGGGACCTTCAACCATAACGTTATTTTCATTGCTACTTCATAACTGCAATTTTGCTACTGTTAAGATTCGTAATGTAAATATCTGTGTTTTCTGATGGTCTTAGGCAACCCCTAAAGGGATTGTGACTCACAGGATAAAGAACCCTGACATATAGTTTTATTCTGTATTTCTAGATTTCACTATTTTGGTAATATATAATCCATTTCACAACACTCATAGAGTAGATAACTTAAAAGGTTTTGGGTTTTGTTATTTGGTAAAAACATCATTTTATTTCTTTATTGCCATTTGTTGAATAGTAATGTGTGAGATATGTCCTAACAGATTTTTAATTAACTTTGTACCATAATCTCTTTGAGCCATGTAACTGTTTGCTAAATGGGTCACATGTTGGCATCCATTAACTAGAAGAGCCTGGGCCCATCAGTCAGATCAGGTGCTGTGAGATGGGAAAAGATGGATGTCTTGGGGTAACACTGGGGCCTGTTGTCATGATTGTTGTGGTTGTTCAAAGAGTCAAGCAGAAATCTCCCAAAATGTGCTTTGGGGAACAGAATCTACAGGCTTAGATTTTTCAAAACCTACTTTTAATAAGGGTTCTCAAATGCTTCACCCCCTTCTTGCCCACTGTCCAAAAGTAGAGGAGATAAGATAGTAAATAGAACAAGGGGATGTGGACCTGTTTAGAAGTAGTTCCTTAGGGAGATTCCAATCTTCATTTGTCAGAATACCAGCAGTCCAGTTCGGTAGTGTCAGGATACCAAACACAAATCAGGAGCAGTGGCATAATCCAGCAGAAACAGCCAGACCTCCACCGAGTTGTCATGAGTCAGACAGAGCTATCAGAGCCATTGGGATGCCAGGAAGAGTTTTCTGCGTGCCTCCCAGAACAAAGTGAAGATCAGGAAGACATGAGATCAACAAAGCTTAGCAAGGCTAGCTATGCAAGTGCCCTGTCACTGTGAGTCCTAGTTATACTCTCTTCAAACACCACGTATCCTCCCATGGGTCTCTCCTCAACAAAACCTCACATGAGTCTGCATTGTATGACAGTACTGGAACCTTGCACTTCAAGAATCCTTAACTCACTGAACAAATTGTGCAGGCAGAGCATTCCATGTGGGCGGTGGAACGATGGCTCAAAAGAGTGGAGTAACATTTGTGTTCTGAGGTTTGGTTGTGTAGGATTGTGTACAGAAACACGCTCGTGTGTATACGTGTGTGTGTGTGTGTGTGTGTGTGTGTGTGTTTGTGTGTGTATTTGCATATATTGCATACTGATCTGATAAGTATTTTCAATCATATTTAGAGATACAGTATTATGGTTTTATTTTTTTTTAAATGCACTCAATCGGTTAAGGTTTTTTTTTTTTTTTTTTTTTTTTTTATACCTTTCAACATCTAGGTGAACATGTGGCTCCAGAGACATTTTCCACAAATGATGGTAGAATGAAGAGAACTGTGCAAGGACAACCTCTCCCAGTCCTGAAGTGTATGTCAAAACTCAGCGTTTATGAAGTGTGTGGATACAGCTGAAGCAGGCTCTTCTGAGATCAGTGGAGGTTGGGGGAGATCTGGCAGCGGGGCCCTAGCCTGCAGGGTGATATTCTTGCATTGCTACAGATTTACTGCTTCCTATCAGTTACCAATCAGCTCCAAGACCAAAGATGTCCACACATGTCACCCCCTGAGTGCTCTGCCACGTGCTGGAAAGATCTGTTCCTGGGTCGTCTTGGAAGATAGCTTTATGTCTTTGTTCTTTTTTTTAGGGGGGGAGTTGGTTGATTGGACATATATCCTCACACACAAACATATGTGTGTACACATTCACATGCAAGGTTAGAGATCTCCGTAGATCTCCTTGGTCTAGCATATTTAATAGACGGTGATGCACCACCAAAATGACTTTTTGCTAACAATGAGCATTTCCTTGCTTTCTTTAATAAACCATAAGGCCTTACAAATCCCAATTCTGAGGAGTTGGAGAGATGGCTCAGTGATTAAGAGCATTGCCAAACAATCAAGAACACCATGTTACAGGTGACGGGTTCCACACTTGCCTGTAACCCCAGCACTGAAGTAGGTGGAGACAGGAGACTCAGTGGGGCTTGCTGGCTTCCAGCCTAGATGAGAAAATATAAGCCCCAGGTTCAGGGAGAGATGCTCTCAGAGGAATAGGTGTAAAGAAATGGAGGACACCACCTGACGCCTCTTCTGGACTCTGTGCTCACACAGGAGCAATGTAACAGCTCACATGCACTGACATGCACATGCACAAAAGCGAAAATAAATAAATAGATCAATAAATAAATATCTTTGTTTCTGCTTTGGTAGAGTTTTAATGCCATGAAGAATAGCAACATTTTACCAGTTTCTATTGGAAAGACTTCAAACCACCTGCTTGTGTTATAAATTAAAAAAAAAAAATTATTTCTTCTGTAATGAAGTTGGTTTCATGCTGCCAAAAGCACATGCCAAGAAAAATTGCAACTCTCACTGTGGCATCCACATGTGCCAGGAGTCAGGATGGCGCCTGCAAACCATGTTCTACAACACCCCATGCCCATCGTTCCTGGATTCCTCTCTAGAGCTACTCAAGCAGGGACCAGGCCTGAGTGCTCTCGGGAAGTCATGTAAGTCACCATCATGGCTCCTCTATCTGAGTGTGTTCCATCTGTTTCTACAAATGCCTGGGCAGGATCTTCAATAAGAGTTTGGCACATATTCACTCTATCTGTTTCCAGCTTCATTAGCAATGACATTTCCATATCCTAATGCACAGCACAGCGCAGGAAATCACCAGGGTAACCGAAATAGACTTGAGACGTTCGTGATCTTGAACTGGCTTTAAATAAGGATGATCTGAGATGATACAGGCACTTAGAGCCATCGTCTCTCTGTAGTAAGGAGGACTTCAGGTCCAAGTGGTAAATGTCTCAAGCCAGTTTAAAGCCCTTAACTGGGAATGCTGTGGAGTGTGGGAGCCACACTAAAGACAACCTCCCCAGGTTTCCTTCTCCTAAACGAGCCTGCAGTATTGTCCGTGGAGCATGTACCAGGAAGCATGTTGGCTAAGCTGTTGACATGGGTCTTGTTCAGGAAATACATTTAGGTCATGCTGAAAATGCAGAGGTCATTAAAGATGAGGGAGCTCGCTGACAGGTCTCAGCCTGCTAAAGGTAGCCACAATCCCACAGTGTGATCTGCAGATTCTTTCTCCACTGACTCCCTCATCTTTCTTAGTCTTTCTTACCTAGGATGCACCAGGCAGACATAGGTGCCTTCCCTTAGGCATTCTTTCCTTTCAAGGTCAGGTGCTAGAGTGTGGCACATATACAAAGGCCCAGGTATCCTGAGAAGCAGCAGAGCCATAGAAGGAAGCAGAGTAGGGGTTCTGGCAGCAACAAGAGGTATTCTGGGTACATGGTCTCATGTAATCACATTACTCTGAGAGCTGAGACAGTCACATGTGATAATTAGAATATAGTTATTGTTCAGTTAATTGCATCTATGTCATTACTATTTGTTACAGGATAATCAATGCAATGTGGCCTCTGCCACCTATACATTTGAATTCCACATTTGCAGACTAAACAAGCTGCAAGATGAACGTATTTAAGTGGTAAAATATAAGTTCTGTCTGCACTGAGTGCACAGACTTTCTTGTCACTGTGTCCTAACCAGTGCAGTGTAACAACTAATTGCATGAATATTGTTTCATCTAGAAATAATTTACAGTACACAGGAGGATGAATGACTACTATGCCATCTTAATATTTATATAAAAACTTGAACATTTGTGGATTTGGGTAGCCCTGGGAAGCTCTAAAATTCTCCATGGAGACCACACACACACACACACACACACACACACACACACACATATGATAAAAATACACTCTGTCATTGTGGACGCAGAAAATACCTACGGCTTTATCTTACTTTTAAACAAGATGGGAGCTAGCATAGTTTTTAGATGCTGTGGGCTAACTGTGAAGCCCATTCAGGTTGATGGGTAGAAAGGGGACAGTAAAGTTGAGGACTTGATAAAGTGTGAGAGTGTTACTGGTGTTGGGAGAGTGGGGATTTGGAGCATGGATGGGGAAGGAGGACAATGAGGTGGTGGCCAATATAGCTACTCTGGAAACACATCAGTGAGTATTTGGAGGGCCATTTATTTTAGGCTGAAGCTCAGGGAAAGAGTTTCTGGTATCATCAGTATGCAGAATACCCACTATGAGGGAGCCCACAGTAGAGTCTTCAACATTCATAAAAGATAGTTCAAAGGGCACTGGGGATTGAGACAAAGGAGGGGATGAAGACCCCAGAAGTAGCTTCAGACTCTGTATTTAGCCCCTCAGACCCCATTGGTTGTCAGCACGTCTCCTGTGTAACTGTTACTGAAGCTAAGTATCATTGTCCTTATAAGATTAACCATAGCTTTTATTAAAGAAGAATAAGATCTAGGACCACTTACTCCTCACATGGTCACATCTGGCTTAACAGACTCTCATTTTTAAGCTTCCTGTTCCTATACTTCCTGGGAGAACTAGGACGTAATTTTGAAAGATCCCTCCAGGGGGGGAACCCAGGAAGGATGTGGCCCCAAAAGACACTCCAGAGACCTCTTTCTGCAATAACATGAGTCAGGTCTTTATTTATCGAAGCTTCGGGTTGATACGTGCCTCACACAGAAGGTAGGGGTAATCAACCCTGAGACCTAATAGCTTAGGGTTTTTATATGCAAAGGCTGGGGTGAGGGAGAGGGTTGTGGGTAATCACACACAATTGGTTATTTCAAATGTCTGTAATGTGTGTAAGCAGATCCCAGGCAGAGGTTTGACAAATCTCACGAGAATAGTCTCTGGTTCCTGTGGCCTTGGGACCCAGTGTGAATGCTTATCTGAGCTGACAGACCATCCGGCTGAATTTAATTCGCAAGACCTTGGGACCTCTGGTGGGAGTTTCTCCAGAGGAGGCTAAGTCAGACACCTCTGGAACAGATTCCCCGGAACACTCAGTTGACCTTTGTTTCTCTGTCCTGCTCTCCTGTAACAGCCTTGGGTTAGCAAGCTAGCTGACCTGTAATTTTAACTATTTGTATTCCTGTTATACTATTTAACTAACTTAAAATTCCTCTTTCAACTTGTCTGCACAGCTACTCATGCATTGTGGATGGTACACACAGCCTCTATCAGGTCAAGTGTGCATTCTTGGTTTTAATTTAAAAAATACTTTATTTTATGTACAGCAATGCAGTTTACACATTAACTAACACTACAGTAGAATGATTAGACATAGTTTTAAACAGAAGAAAAGGGGAAATTTCAGGTTACAAGCTTACCCCAAAACAAAACAACTCTAAGTGGGTCAGTGTGACAGATGTCTTTAGTGACCAGTTGAATAGCAATTTCCTCTGAGATAAAAACATTCCATTTTGAAAGGAAGGCCTCGAAAACCCCTATTTCAAAAGGAAGATAACACTTTCTATATTGTTGAAAAGCTCTTTAAAACTCAGGAAGGAAGCAACTCAAAGGCTTCAGGAAATCCCTGAACCTGACCAGATTCACTAAGTCCTTCCATCTCCAAGTGTATATGAGCAGCAGGAACTGCTGAGAGATAGTCTCAGACATTCAGAGCCACCAAAATAGAGATCAGCCAAGCTGCCTAGAAGACACTCAAACTAACTGAGCTGCCTGGAAGAGACACTGTCTAACTTGTCAACTGCCTACAAGTTGTGCATTAAGCTTCAGTATTGACACACAGGTTTCTAGCTTTTGTTAGCCATCACCTATGCTGGGGTGAGATTTTGGAGATTCATCTGTCTTTGTATCAATTCTTCTGCAATGTAAGTAAGTCCTGTAAGTAATCTCCAAAAGTAACCCCTCCTCATATTTCTGCATGTAATTCCAATAAACTCATCAACTCATCAAGTTGGGCTTTGATAGTATCCTTTCTTTGGTTTGTCATCAGTTCCTAGCCCAAGTATGCAGATATCTTTTCATGTCTTCCTAAGAAGAGAGTCACATAACACTAGTCATATTGAAATCTTATTGCACTAACAGTTAATGGGATGCAAAAGAAAGGCGGACTTTCACACTCACTGCCTCAACAGAATAACAGATGCCCAATTCTTTTCAAACATGAAATGGTTCTTGCTACTCCAATATCTAGAAAGTCAAATTTATATACATGAAAAGATTAAAAAAATAAACAAACAAATAAACAAAGCAACCCAAGAAACAAAACTGTAATGGAGCTAAAATGAAGGAATAAAAGCTTTATTATTCTCTTTTATGATTTATGTTTCCTTTTTGATTCTTATCAATGGAAGAGGATCTTGTCTTTTTCCTGGTGACCTACAGTTGACTGGACTGCATTTTCTTAAAAAAATTATAATTGTTGGCTTGTTTTATGTCCCATCTCTTTTAACTGTGCTTTATGATAATAAGTGATATGGAACTATTATCGTCACACTGTCCTTTCCTCCTTATGGTAGTGAACTCATTTTAATTATTAATGTATAAGTTTGTGGAGAAACTAAAAACAATAGTGGAGGGTCAGCAAGATGACATAAGTAGATAAAAGGGTTTAACTGACAACCTGGATTTGATCCCTCAAGCCCATGTAAAGTGAAAGGAGAGAAAAGAAATGAAAAGAATTTACCAAGGTATCATCTGTGTGTTCTCTCTCTCTCTCTCTCTCTCTCTCTCTCTCTCTCTCTCTCTCTCT
>NW_021604569.1:20681741-20746116 GCF_004785775.1 Grammomys surdaster | reverse complement strand
TCTCTCTCTCTCTCTCTCTCTCTCTCTCTCTCTCTCTCTCTCTCTCTCTCTCTCTCTCTTTCTCTCTCACACACACACACTAATAATATAAATCAAAAAATCAAAGTAGATTTTAAAATACAGCCATGAAAAAAACGTTGCGGCAAAAAATGTCCTTTTTGCCGGAAGTTAGTAACTACACTCAAGTGGCTGTGGACAGGTTCTGAGTGTCTTTCCATACCCAGGGTATGATGCTTGTGTAAGGCAACAGTTTCAGGTAAAATAACATAGTGGCTCTAAATTCTGTTTCCATCCAGCAGGGATTTTATCCTTTATCATGAGACCAATAGAGGAAAGAGTGGCGTATTTGTGCTTCCCTTGTTACTAGCATGACTTGAAATGAGTTAGAAGTACTGAATGACTGTGTTCATATTAAAAGTGTACTTCTCCTGTATCAGAGGATGCAGAGCTGAGGAAACACATCACTTAAGAATCCTTGGAGAAAGTGCTGTTACACAAAGTGGATGTAAGACCACAAGAATATATGGGTACGGAAACTGAGATAAACATGTAGATCCTTTCTCCACCACATGAGCGTTGTCATTTGCTGTGTATCTGCCCCAGTGTGCAGTGTAGAGCTGCATATTTCCTATCCAGGACTTTCCAAGAGCATCTCATATTTCTCCTTGTCAACCAGGTTATATGAGAAAATTTGAGTTGTCTTTTTGAGTGATGGAGCCTGTCTCAGTTTGGGAGGCAGAAGGGCTAGCATCCTAGAAAATACTACAGCCACTAAAGCCATACAGAGCTTTTAGGTTCTTGTCTCACAAATGTGAAGAGTGAAATTCATGACCCAAAGAAGACAAGTTTTGGGGAGAAGTACAATATAGATTTGCAGATCTTAAGAGAGAGAAGGAAGAGTTCTCCGAGTGATAGGGACAGTCTTGTAGAACCAGAATTGAGATAAAGATCTGGGTGACATTGGGCAGTGGTGGCACACACCTTTAATCTCAGCACTTGGGAAGCAGGGGCAGGTGGATTTCTGAGTTCAAGGCCAGCCTGGTCTACAGAATGAGTTCCAGGACAACCAGGGCTACACAGAGAAACCTTGTCTTGACAAACCAAAACCAAAACCAAAACCAAAAAAAAAAAAAAATCTGGGTGATAACATCTTGACCAGAACTATGCAATCATGAGTATCTCATCTTCTACACTGATTTTTAAATTCTAGGTGTAAAAGCTTATGTTAATTTGTTCAAGAATAGATCTAGCACCATTAGCCACATTTACTTGTTTTCCAAAAATGATAATATGGCTAAAACAGCCCCTCTTTGTCCTTCAGCATTATTCTGTGCTTTTTATTGTCATACTATATCCCCAACCTTAGTTGTCGGTGCAATTGCAGTTGGACATTTCCCATTATAACTCCAGTGTCACTATGGAGAAACAGCAAGCTGAAGAAATTTAATGACTTTATATGAGTACTTACTTCCAAATCAACTTAGTATCAAGTAAATGATGCTATAAAAACATGTAGACAGTCCATACACATATATCATAACTAAGATAGATCGTCAGAAACCAGTATTTTATAGCTCTCATTTACATTCATTATTTCTCAGTTTTAAATTAGATTAATGATCTGATTAATGATCTGATTATTTCTGCCATAGCACTGAGAAATTGTTAAACCCAAATATGTACTTAAATGATTATTAGTTCTTTGAGTAAGAATTTATGCAATGCATTTTAGTCATATTTACCTCTCCCAAACTCCACCCAGATCCATCATTATCCCATACACATTCAAGTATGTTCTTAAAAATCCAAACTAAACAAAAATCAAACCAAATAAAAAACTACTAAGTTCAACTTGTTCTGCCCATATAATCTTGAGTGTGTGGCCTTTCACTGGAGAGTGTTAGATCTACAAAGATTTGAACCCATAAAGGGGAACTGATTCTCCTTTTTCCTGTAGCTAATAGCCCTATGATGGTTTGTATATGCCTAGTCCAGGGAGTGACTCTATTAGGTGTGGCCTTGTTGGAGTAAGTGTGGCCTTGTTGGAGTAGGTGTGTCACTGTGGGTGTGAGCTTTAAGACCCTCATCTTAGCGTCTTGGAAGCCAGGCTTCTCCTAGCAGCTTTCAGAGGAAGATGTAGAACTTTTAGCATTCCAGGGCCATGCTTGACTGGATGCAGCCATGCTCCTGCATTGATGGTAATGGGCTGAACTTCTGAATCTGTAAGCCAGCCCTAATTAAATGTTGTCCTTATAAGAGTTGCCATGGTCATTCATGGTGTCTGTTCACAGCAGTAAAACCTTAATTAAGACAAGCCCCTTAGCTGGAGGTGGGACCTTGTGTCTACCATGCCTCTCCATGCTGGTGTTTTGTTTGGCTTGAGCTTGTGCAGGTCTTGTGCATACTGTCACAACTGCTAAATTCACAAATGCAACTGCCCTGTTGTGTTCAGAAAGAATTGTCTCCTTGTAGCCACCACTGCCTCTGGCTCTTTTGTTCCCCTCTTCTGCAATGATTCCTGAGCACTGGAAGAAAAGAGTTCAATACAGATGTCTCATTTAGGACTGAGAATTACAGTTTTTATTTTCTGGACCCTAACGAGTTGTGGGTTTCTTTGTTAGTTACCATCTATTGAAGAAAGAAACTTCTCTATTGAGAGATTCACTAATTTATGGGTCTACTTATGGGTAAAAGTCATTAGGAGTTGGTCATAATGTCACACTCCATCCATTTAGCAAAATAACAGCAATAGGTCCTCCCTAGGGTCTATGACCTGCCTAGGCACAGATTCTTGGCTCTGATGATAGTACCAGATCTGAGTTCCATCTTGTAAAACAAGTCTTAAATTCAATCAGAGAAGTGTTTGGTTTGTTCATGGCATTCCTGACCCTGTTTCAGCAGCGGGCTGTGTCACCATGCCAGTTGTCATTGTAGCTCACAATGTTCACAGCTGGCTGAGACTGATGACTCCCTTTCTCCTCCAGCAGCACACAGAGCACAGCTGAACGCTATGAAATCTCAGCAGCAGGAATGAAGCTTGCAATGTAGTGTGAGCTAGATTTCTCCATGTTCTTTGACTCAGGTATGTGGTGTCTTTAGCAGATAGGGTTTTAACTATTAAGTTCTCGAGGGCAACCAAGAGCAATGGCACTGACCTTTAATATATGAGGTCAACACTCTGTGTGGCTATGTTAGAATTTGCTGTTGTTATTTTTCAATCAAGGGTATTTATCCTGGCAAAGACTCATATTTCCTGAATGTTCCATTCATGCCAATTAGCGAATTATGTCAGATTATGAAAATCAAACTCCCACTAATGGGAGATGCAGTTACCACCTGTATCAGAGATTACAGAATCCATCTTGGGTGTAGTGTACCTGGTAGCGTGGTTTCGGTTCTGGTGCACTCTTTTTGCAAAAAAAGAATTGCCAAGTTATTTTCACTTTGTGTGTTGCTTTGTGTGACAGAGTATTGTTTGTTTCTAGAGACTACTTCTCCCTCTCGTCTTCTTTAGATGACCAGAATGGATCAGAAATATTCTGTCCAGTATAAAGACAAGGTTTTCAAAAATTCATTTCTTTATTGTTTCTATTTCCATTTTTAGATCCTGGATGGTTTTGTTTAATTCCTTCATTGTGTTTTCTTGCAGTTCTTTAAGGGATTTTTGTGTTTCCTCTTTAAGGGCTTCTACCTGTTTATTTGTGCTTTCCTGTACTTCTTTAAGGGAGGTACTTATGTCCTTCTTAAAATCCTCTATCGTCATCACGAGAAGTGATTTTAAATCTGAATCCTGCTTTTCCGGTGTGATGGGGTGTCCAGGGCTTTCTATGGTGGGAGAATTGGGTTCTGATGATGCCAAGTAACTTTGGTTTCTGTTGCTTATGTTCTTGCACTTGCCTTTTACCATCTGGTTAACTCTAGTGTTACCTGCACTCACTGTGTCTGACTGGAGTCTATTTTTCCAGTTATCTTGCTTGTGTCAGAACTCCTCAGAGTCCAGATGTCTCTGTGATCTTATGATCCTAAGCTCCAGGATGGAAGAACTCCTGGGACTCAGGACACCTCCGGGATCCTGAAATCCTGCTGCTCTGAGTGCAGTGGTTCCTCTAGGATGGCTCAGGATATGGTTAGCCGAGAAGCACCTAAAGAAATGTTCAGCATCCTTAGTCATCAGGGAAATGCAAATCAAAACAACCCCGAGATTCCACCTCACACCAGTCAGAATGGCTAAGATCAAAAACTCAGGTGATAGTAGATGCTGGTGAGGATGTGGAGAAAGAGGAACACTCTTCCATTGTTGGCGGGATTGCAAGCTGGTACCACCACTCTGGAAATCAGTCTGGCAGTTCCTCAGATAATTGGACATAGCATTACCTGAGGACCCAGCTATACCACTCTTGGGCATATACTCAGAAGATGCTCCAACATATAACAAGGACACATGCTCCACTATATTCATAGCAGCCTTATTTATAATAGCCAGAAACTTGAAAGAACCCAGATGTTGTTCAATAGAGGATTGGATACAGAAAATGTGGTACATTTACACAATGGAGTATTACTCAGCTACTAAAAACAATGAATTCGAGAAATTCTTAGGCAAATGGATGGAACTAGAAAATATCATCTTGAGTGAGGTAACCCAATCACAAAAGAACACACATGGTATGCATTCACTGATAATTGGATATTAGCCCAGAATCTTGAAATACCCAAGATTCAAATTACAGACCACATGAAGCTCATGGCGAAGGAAGACCAAGTGGTGGCACTTTGGTCCTTCTTAGAAGGAGTAACAAAATACTCAAAGGAGCAAATATAGAGACAAAGTGTGGGTCAGAAGCTGAAGGAGGGGCCATCTGGAGACCGTTCTACCAGGGTATCCATCCCCTATGCAGTCACCGAAGGTAGATGTGGGTGTCAGGAAATGCATGCTGACAGGAGCCTGATATAGCTGTCTCCTTAGAGGTCTGCCAGAGTTTGACACATTCAGAGGCAGATGCTCACAACTAACCATTGAAATTATGAAGGCGTTCCCAATGGAGGAGTCAGAGTGAAGATTGTAGGAGCTGAAAGGGTTTGCAGCCCCATAAAGAGAGCAATAATACCAACCAACCAGAGCTCCCAGGGTCTAAACCACCAGCCTGGGAGCACTTAGGGAGGGATGCATGGCTCCAACTGTATATGTAAGGGAGGATGGCCCTTTCGGGCATAGGTGGGAGAGGAGATCCTTGGTCCCATGAAGGCTGGACACTGAGTGTGGGGGAATTCGAGGGTGAGGACGTGGGAGGGGGGGTTGGTAGGGGCACATCTGCAGAGAAGCAGGAGGAAGGGCGGTGGGATAGGGGATTCGGGGGCGGGGGGGGGGTGGGAAGGGGGTAAGGGGATAACATAAGAAATGTAAATAAAATATCCAAAAAAAGAAAAAAACACGAGGGGACACAAACTGAAGAAAAATTAAAGTTGAGCCAGAAACTTTCTCTGAGACTTAATAAATGAAAGGGTGTTAGCTGTGCTTTAAAAAAAAATCATTTATAAAGGAAGAACATAAGGGGTTTAAATTAATGTATATTATCATTAAAAGATATTAATGACAATGTGTTGCTTAAACCATCATTTTGCTTCTAGCAAGATACTCACAGCCTCACTCACAAACTCACCAATAGAGTCTGTGCCATTGCCCATTATATAAGCATATAAACTATGTGTTTCCTTGAGGTGTTAGTTTAAAAATAGATTTACTTCTATTGTCCCCATGAGTTTTAAGGACCTCAAATTGGGCCAAACCAAGATTTGTGGCTTTGATACTGAAAAGAATTTCAGTACTAGTCAGTTTATGAAGCAGAGTTACAGATATTGTTGAGGATATTTTAATATGAGCTTAAGCAGGAGGACTAGGAAGAAAAGGAATCCTTAGGAGAAAGGAAGACACACCTAAGTGGATGTGGACTCCTCTAGAAAGAGGCACAAACCAAGATGATTGTTTCTAGGGTAGTCATGCACTGGGTTTTGGTGGGATCTGAAGCTGCTGTTTCATTGCTGAGCGATTCTTGGGTTCCCTGGTATGGGAGTATCTGGATGTCTTTGAAATCAATGGAACATTTCCTGGCTCTGATGAGTCTGGCTCAGGGAGCTGAGGTCCTGGAAACTCTAATGTCACCAAGGCTGCCCGAACCAGTGGCTTTTGTGTTCTTTTTTTTTGCAAATTCCAAGAATAAAATTCATGGACCACAGAAAATGGGCTTTAAAAAGAAGCATTAAGAAGCATTTTACTTTATGGAGCTTAAGTAAGAGAGCAGAGCTTGAATGTAGCAGGGCCTCAGTGGGAAGTCAGTGAGCCTCAAAGCCTCGGGTCACAAGGCTTCACCAGACTGGGGGAAGGAGCTGGGAATGAACATCAGGCTATTTGCCATCTCAGGTGCTGAGGGGCCTTCCAGTTTCAGCCGCATCCTCAGTTTGGCTTTCCCACAAATGGATATCCCCTTAGGAGAAAAGAGATAAGGAAAAACTGTATGTTCAGCCTCTGGCTATGAGATCCAGAGATAGTTTTGGTTCAGACACTTCTGGTGTCTCTTAACTTTAGCAAAGGATAAGGATACCTACAGACTCAGGGACATTTCTGGCTTTTAGTCAAGGAAAAAAACCACTTTAACTCCTCCTGCTCCTCTTCCTCCTTTTGCTCCTCCTCCTCCTGCTTCTCCTCTTCCTCTTCCTCACCCCTCCTCCTGTTTTTGGTAGGGATGTATGAGTCCTCTTATTTTAAACTCCCTACCTAATTTGTACCTCCTGTTCTCATCAGCACCTGGCAGGATTGGAATTGCTATGAGGGAGAATCTAGCTCTTGGGGATAAAGGGAATGGCATTTCTTTATCAAGTGTTGCTAGGGATTCTCAAGCAATGCCAGGTAAAGGAATGAGGCCCTATCCAACCCGGAATCAGGAGCTGAAACTGAGACCATGGAGGAAAGCTGCTATGGCTTGCTTCCTCTAGCTGACTGAGCTACCTTATGCAGTCTAGACCCTCCTGTCTGGGAGTGATACCACCTACAGTGGTCTGGGCCCTCCTACATCAATCATTTTAGTCCAGAAATTCCCCCATAGATTTACCCATAGGCCAATCTGAAGGAGGCAATCCCTTGATTGATATTCCCTCTTCCCAGGTAAGTCTAATTCATGGAAAGTAGATATAAACTAGACAGCCCCAAAGGAATATTAATATATTTATATCTGTAGCCTTAAAACTGGAATTCTGGCTCCTCACTTGGCAAGAGGCTTTAATCAGATTCCAGGATGATGGGGCTCCTATCCCTCTCCTGTCTTCTGTGATCTCCCCATCTTTCTATCCTATGTCAATGTAACGCCATTTCACTGGTGTGTTTTATGTCACAGGCTAGAGTCATCTGAAAAGAGAGAATCTCAATTGAGAAAATTACTCCATGAGATTAAGTAGTAAGGTATTTTCTTGCTTAGTGACTACTGGGGAGGGTCCAGCCCACTATGAGTGATGCTATTCCTGGTCTGGTGGATCTGGGTTCTATAAGAAAGTGGGCTGAGCAAACCATGAAGTACAGTTCAGTAAGCAGCATCCTTCCATGGTCTCTGCATCAGCTCCTGTCTCCAGATTACTGCCCTGTTTGATTTTCTATTCTGACTTCCTTCAGAGATGAACAGGGGTGTGGAAGTATAAGCCAAGCAAACCCATTCTTTCCCAATTTTCTTTTGGTCATGGTGTTTCATCACAGCAATAGTAACCTTAACTAAGTCAGCCATCATCTATGCTGTAACCCAAGTTTCTATTACAGATTCCTTTCTCTTTTCACAACTATCTGAAATGATCCAACTGAACAGTGTGTGACACACTGAAACTTGTATCCTAAAATCAGAATATAGTTTTCACTGGTTTGGAAAATGAAATGGGCCCTTTAATTTGAGCCCACATATGAAGCATAAACTTGGCCTCCCTTTCTGTCTTGAGCTAGCTTTCTTGGAATTCTCTTTCGAGTAATGTTTAGCAGCAATTACATATGGATCCATGTTCAGTCTTTGGAAAAGTTTAATCAGAGCTGTGACTACAAATGATCCAGCTCTGGGCTTCAGACACTTCGGAAAATATGTGGTGAGGCCCAAAGAGTAATTTATATGCAGCTTGATTATATGATGGGCCAGAAACAGCCATGGCCTGAGGGGCCCCCCCAGGTGTCCTGGGAGGCCCTGGGGCAGGGCAGAGAAGCTGAGCTCAAGGACATTACTCACAGGCACTTAGGGAGTTCAGGCAGAAAGTGCCAAAACATGAGAGAAAACCACTGGAAGCGCGTCCCTGTGTCGCTCCAGGTCCAACAGACTCACTTGCTAGGGGGAGAAGGGGAAGGTGAAAAAAATAATGAGGTGTGAAGTGTTTTTTTGCCGGGTCCATGATGATCATACACCACGTTCTCAAGAAAGATGGGGGAACAAAGATGTCTGCCAGGCTGTGCAGGCCCTGGGTTAGTGTGAAGTGTTTGGTTCTGGAACTGCAGTTTTCTCCTGATTTTCCCTCCTTCCCTGCCTTTCTCCCTCCTTTCTTCCTTTTCTCCCTCCTTCCTTCCTTCTTTCCTGCCTTCCTGCAGTGCTGGGGGTGGACTATAGCTAAGGCTGTCCTTAAACTCATGACTGCCTCCACCTCCAGAGTGCTGGGGTTGCAGGCTCCCATCACCACGCCTGCTGCACAACTGTAGTTTTCTGGGATGGAAAAAATGAATCAAACAGGTGTGTAGGCCTTGCATGCTGGTAGATGGTGCAAGCACTCACAAACTAAAGGTGATGCCCACAGGCTGCTGGGAACCATTAATTTCAGCAGGCTAGATCCCTGAGCACATGCATGAGACCAGACACACACCACCTCCCATCAGCCCCTTGAGCCTCTGTGTAGACACAAGGAAAATAAATCAGCCCTTTTTCTAACACCTCCTTGTGCTATTGGAGTGAGAGGTGAGCCAGCGGGGGACAGTTCAAGGCCTGCTAGAGTAAAGACCTGTCCAAGAGGAGGATGGAGGTGCTGGCCCTCTGCCCTCTCTGTACCTCTAACTTACTATTATACAAAGAAGCCCAAATCATGGAGTCACTGAATACATAAAATTTCACTTTGCCAGGAAAGTATGTTTCTGCCAAAGGACTTACTAAAGTGAACTTCATGATGTTTGAAGATGTTTCAAACTTAAAACCACATTGTTAGAGTGGGTCTGAGGCCTTAAGAATATGACCACAAAGTCTGAGGTGTATTTTGGAAAGGCAAATGGTTTTTCTCCTGCAGAAAATACTTCACTGCACCTGGTCAGGAAGGCAAGTATCCTGTTGGATTTTAGTCCTGAGGCATCCCAATGCTTTATTCTGAGAAGACAGAGCTCAGGCTCACATTCCTCAATAGCGGATACCTTAAAGCTTTGCAATAGATAGTCGAAGAGCAAGTTTTGAGAGCAGGACACAACTTTGGAATGCATGGATTGGTCTTAGGATTTGTCGATTGGGCAGTGGATTTTTTTTTTTCCAAAATGATGTCTTTATACAGATTTCTTCACAGGAGGTCTCCATTTCTCACCTAACTCCTTGATAGAAAAGACAATCCATTTAAATTACATCTCCCATAGCAGTAAGAGGTTTTTTGTTTTTTGTTTTTTGTTTTTTTAAAGAGTAGACGATAAGGGAAAGATTAGAAAAGATGGACTGAGGACTTAAACAATAAGCAAGGTAACACATAGCAAGTTTGATCTTGCAGAAGAGACAGTAACTGAAGTGAAGTATAATAAGCTTAAAACACATTTTGGTTGTATTTATCAATATACCCCTATATATCAATATCCCTATATACCAATATAGGGATATAACATAAAAATACTAACAACAGTTCAAAATTCAAGATTATACCAGTGTGAGTCTAGGATAGAAGCCCTGCAGTGAACCTTCTAGAAGGCTGGTTGACTACTGATTAGACAGACATAGACCGACCTTGGAGACACTGAAGTGCAGGTTCAGAGCCTGCTACAATGTATCTTTGGGAGGCTTTATCTGAATTAATAGCCATCCCTTGCCACCTCTGTGTTTGACTAATACCTTTGTGATTCTGTTGTGACACTGTTGGGATGTATCTTAGCAAGCCACTGGCTTCCACCAACCTCAAAGCTAAGAATGTCATCAGACTTTAGCCCAGATAGCAGAGGTCCCCCTGCTTGGTTGTATCCACCTACCTGCTGACCCATCAGGCTATTTGAAAATTTCCTCCATTTATGACTTCTTTGTTCTACTACCATGAAATGTCAGAAAACAGCTGCCACATTGGAACAGAGAATTTGGGATCTAAAATTTGTGTTCTCTGGTCATAGTCACTCATATTTGGCCTCTGAATAGTCTCTTATTCCTTTTGAGAGAAAACCTATATCTCTTCCATTAGCAGCAATGAAATTTGAAATTCAAGAATAGGAAAAAATCTCTCAGTTTCTAATGTTTACAGAAAGTGAGGCAATATACAAAACCAGGGAGAAATTTTGGGAGGTACAAGAAGGAAAATAAGCCTTTTGCTCAGGCATCTGGTTGAAGCATCCTGCCAGCCATCAGAGCCAGAATCCCAGGACAGATAACAGCGTGAGGTCCTGTTCTGTCCTGGCCATAAACCTGAATATTTCTAGTAACCTCACTAAAAGCCCACTATATGGAAAGGACAGGAACTCCTTGTGTTCGACCCAGGTGGCTTCAGGCTTTATCTTATTAGACAGTCATTCTGTCTAAGGTATCGATGCTACCATCCTAGAAATCTTTCTTACTAAAAAGAGAGAAGGAAAACACATTTCTTGGCAACTTTTGAGGTGTAACCTGAGAACTACTCACATGGTGAATGTGTGCCTACACAGCTGGTACTCATGCTTGAGGGGCCTATATGCCTATTAGGGAATGTTTGCCTTTTCCCTGCCCTCCCGTGGGAAGTACACATTTCTGTCTGAGTGTATCTTTCTTCTGAGTGCCTCTTTCTCTTAACTCTCTAGCTACATTAAAATATTTTATTACATTTTATTTATTTTTTGTGTGTGTATGTGCAAACATGCAAATGTCCATATATGTTGGTGCACATGGAGAGACCAGAGAAAAATCTGTGGGAGTCATTTCTCTTGTGGAACTAGAGATCGAACTCAGGAGGTAAGGCTAGGTGGCAAACACCTTTACGTACTTAGCCATATTGCCAGCCCTAAATTATCTTTAATAAAATCTCCATCTTGTATTCATTGTATCTGCTAGTCCTGGGATGCTCTCCAGTGTTGAAGCCAAGGGGCTAGGACATGCTTAGGGGAAATCCTCAGGCTGCCAGAGGGGTTGGTATGGAGCAGTACCCTGCCCCCTTACTACTGACTATATGACTACATTAATATATATGACTATATGTATGAATACATATTACATATATGTATGTGTATAAGTACACATACATATGTGTATGTATATATGTAAGAAATATATATACATATATACATATACATATATATATATAACTTTTGCTGCTTGCACTGAATTAAAAAAACAAACCAGAAAAATGTGGTTTCAAAATGTATTAATATTAGAGCCTTTTCATAGTAAAATCTGTGATATTATTTAATTGCTTAATGTCATGGGAACTGAACACTACTAACAATAAAATACAGCTAAGGTAAAAAAAATTAAAATCAGGGAAAGTAACACTCTTAAGTTTTGACATGTGATATGTATACTAAATATATATATACATATATATGTATGTATGTATATATATATTTGCATATAATTTTTAAATCAAAACTATTAATTTCCTGTGTGATGAGATTTTTTTTGACCTCTTGGCCACTTGACAATGCTATTTTAGTTCCATACATTTGTGCATCCCCAATTTCCTTCTGTTACCGATTTCTAATTTAATTCCCTTGTGGCTAGAAAACATACTTGGGACATTTAAATCCTTTGAAATGTACTAGGTCTCATTTCATGGCCCCACACATTGCTTGCTGTTCTTGAGAAGATCCTGTGTTCTGTTGTAATCTCAAGTGTTCGAAGTGCCCCCTAGGTCTATGGCACAGCACACAGGGCCTGTTTTCTTGTTGATATTAGGACTTGTTCTCACATTAGTGAGATCTGAGTGTTGATGTTGTACCCCAACCCCTGCAACCCCCGCTGTCCTTGCTGTCCCTGTTGGGTGGTTTAGTTTCTCTGCATGACCTGTCAGCATCTGCTTCATGAAGTCAGGGACTTTGTGCTGAGGTGTGCATATGGCTGACGCATTTCACCTTGTGATGACCAGCACTTACATTGCTGGAAACGTTCTTCATTATCTCTAGCAAGTGTTTTTCGTCTCAGTGCCTGCTGAGTATTGTAGCTATGACCCTTTCTGTTGATAACTGCTTACACAGCACATCTCTTTCTAGTCTTTCATTTTATTTTTTTCTCCTTTCTTACTGAAATTTATTGTTTAAAGATAACAATTGGGGGAAGGGGGAATTTATAAGCTTACAGATTGAGTTTAGTGCAATGGCATCTTACAAAGACAAAGTCAGTACAGTAGAATCCAAAAAACTATCTCAAAAGAACACATTATGATTTAATCTAATTACACACACACATACAAAAACCCTGAAACCACAACTCCTCCATATTTCTAAGAGAAAGGGTATGCATGCCTCCATATTCAACTGTGCATTGTTACAATGAACCATTTTGAGTATTTTACATCATGATGGATCAATTTGGAATCCCATGCAACACCTCAAGTCATAAAAAATTAATTTTAAAACTTTTGTTGAATGTTTTCATGCTGAAGATCAAAGACTTTTTTTATGGGCAACTTAAAGAATTACAATATACCATACTGGTGCTTACTTTAAAATGTTAGTCACTAACTGCCATGATCCTGAACTGACTTCAACACCTAAAAAATGGCTAACAAGGTGACAAGCAAAGGGGGAAAAACTTCCCTAATGTAGTGCTTCTTGGTTGTTACAAAGATCGAACTGGGCAACCAACCGCTTTCCCAGGGATAAGAACAATGGCAACAGTGGGTTCGCTTGACTGACTACACAATTATGCTAGTATTTTATTAGTTCAAAAGCACTTTACAAGAAAATATAAGTATGGCTTCCAATAGGAATGTTATACCTGGACTTGATACCAAGCTCACAGATTTGAGTGTGCAAGGAAAAACAGGCTTTCAAGTTAAACAACAATTTGTAACCAAAACTTTAATCCCAAGGATTCTCACAAAAACATATTACAAATGACAGCATGAAAAAAAAATCTTGCACAGTAACTGAAAAGTTCAGCTTTACAATGTACCCTTAAACTGATAGGACACTGGTATCTTAGTTTTACATTTCCAAATAAAGACATTACAACAGCTCTGCATTCGCATATAGTAACCAGGAAGGAACCGCTTTGAAAACCTTCAGCGTGTGGTTCCTACCTTTATCTGCTGGCTTATATTTACAGCAGCTTCTAAAGACTGCTAGTCATTCCACCCACAGTGCCACACTGTCTCAGCTACGAGGACTACAGCTTTATTCAATTTTCACCAGTTGCTTCTGTATCGTTAGTACATCACACTTAAAACTGGGCAGGATCTAGGTTTATTTCAGTCTATAAAAAACTAAAATTCAAAGAAAATTCAATCTTGCTTAAGGGAACATTGTAAAGTAACAATTCTTGATATCACATGCCTCCTATGATCCATGTGGGACCACAGAGAATTACATCGGTTTGTGTCACTGTTCCAAGAGACAAATCAAATTTGAACAGCTAAAACATCTTAAAAATGCACCAAGCTTATGAAGTCTCAAACAAAACTTTAATTTTCTGTACATACTCCTGTCAGATGAAGTTATTTCCTGTACACCACTTTTGCAAATTGGTCTTCTATTTACTTTCATTTGACCTTGATCGGCTACGAGACCTAGAGAAGGATCCAGACGGCTTGTGATTTCTCTCACGAGACAGAGACCTTTCTCTTCTCCTATCTCTAGAGAGTGACCTGCTCCGGCTTCGGGAAAAGCTTCTTCTTCTTGGGGATCTGCGCCGAGGTGGAGGACTCCTCCTGCGTTAATCATCCGACCCCAAGAGGGAGGCGGGCCACGACTCGGACTTCTCTTTTCTCCATTCAACAGTTCCACTCTTACACGGCAGCCACATAGTGTTCTTCCATCCAGCTCTCGGACAGCTTCAGCAGCATCACCGGGATCCTCAAATTCAAGGAAAGCAAAGCCAGGAGGGTTTCGAGCAACCCACACACTTCGGAGTGGTCCATAATAGCCAAAAGCCCTTTCTAATTCAGTCTTGTGCCCATTGTTTCCAAGATTACCTACATAAACCTTACAGTCCAAGGGACAGGAATCACGATGCATTTCGAGATACTGGGTTCAAAAGGCCTAAGCTCAAATCCTGACGCTCCGACAAGCCCACCCGCTCCCCTCTGGCTCTGCTCCTACAGATGCTCTCGGTCCCGCGGGGTCCACGAAATGCCCTAGTCTTTCGTTTTAAAACAGCTGTGTCTTCACCTAAAGCACATTTCTTTAAGATACTATAGAGTCAGATGGTTAAAAATCTGTATCTGCTTTTATTCAGATGCTTCATTTATTAATATTGAATGATGTTATTGCTGAGGTTAGAATTTAATTTTGTTATTAGCTGTTATTTTAGAGATGTTGTATGTCTTGTTTCTTTATTCTTTGATTACTGACTTCTTTTGTACTAAAAATATTTTCTATTTTTCAACTTAATTTCTTCGTCATTTCTTTCACCTTTTTCCTTAGTGCTTGCTTACTCTTTAGATAATAATTAGAGTCTTAAAGCAATTTAATTGGTTAATAGTTTAACTTTATGTTAACTTAATTTCAATGGCATAATGAAGACTTAGCTCCAATATGTGTTTCCTCTCTTGAACCTTAACTATTTATTCACATATAAATGATATCTTTATGAGAACTTCAATACAGTTTAATATTACTGACATATGCAAAATCTATTTTAAAATAGAAGGAAAGATTTGTAGAGAAAAATGTGTTTATAATGTCTTTTGTCACTCCTCTGTACCTGTGTCTGTATCACCACTCTTGTCCCTGTATAAGAACCACTATCTAGAGTGGTCATTTTAGCCCAAAGGATGTCCTTTATTTTATTAACATAGGGGTCCATTTTTTTAAATTGGATGTTTTATTTACATTTCAGATGTGATCCCCTTTCCCCATTCCCCCCCCCACCCAGGAACCCCCATCCCATGCCCCTTCCTCCTGCTTCTATGAGCTTGTGCCCCACCCATCCTCCCACTCCCACCTCCCCACCCATGAATTCTCCCACACTGGGACATCTAGCCTTCACTGGACCAAGGACTTCCTCTCCCACTTATCCCTGACAAGGCTATCCTCCCCTACATATACAGCTGGAGCCATGGGTCCCTCCCTAAGTGCTCCCAGGCTGGTGGTTTAGACCCTGGGAGCTCTGGTTGGTTGGTATTGTTGCTCTCCACATGGGGCCACAAACCCTTTCAGCTCCTTCAGTCTTCTCTCTAACTCCTCCATTGGGAACCCCATGATCAGTTCAATGGTTAGCTGTGAGCATCCACCTCTGTATATGTCAGACTCTGGCAGACCTCTAAGAACATAGTTATACCCAGCTCCTGTCAGTGTGCACTTCCTGGCATCCACATCAGTGTCTACCTTTGGTGACTGCACATGGGATGGATACCCAGGTGGAGCAGTCTCTGGATGGCCCCTCCTTCAGTTTCTGTCCCATGCTTTGTCTCCATATTTGTTCCCATGAGTATTTTGTTACTCCTTCTAAGAAGGATTAAAGCACCCACACTTTGATCTTCCTTGTTCATGAGCTTCATGTGGTCTGTGAGTTGTATCTTGGATATTGCGAGCTTTTGGGCTAATATCCATTTATCAGAGAGTGCATACCATTTGTGTTCTTTTGTGATTGGGATGATATTTTCTAGTCCATTTGCCTAAGAATTTCTAAAATTCGTTGTTTTTAATAGCTGAGTAATACTCCATTGTGTAAATGTACCACATTTTCTGTATCCATTCCTCTGTTGTAGGACATCTGGGTTCTTTCCAGTTTCTGGCTATTGTAAATAAGGCTGCTATGAACATAGTGGAGCATAAGTCCTTTGTTATATGTTGAAGTATCTTCTGGGTATATGCCCAAGAGTGGTATAGCTGGGTCTTCAGGTAATACTATGTCCAATTATCTGAGGAACTGCCAGACTGATTTCCAGAGTGGTGGTACCAGCTTGCAATCCCGCCAACAATGGAGGAGTGTTCCTCTTTCTCCACATCCTCACCAGCATCTACTATCACCTGAGTTTTTGATCTTAGCCATTCTGACTGGTGTGAGGTGGAATCTCAGGGTTGTTTTGAATTGCATTTCCCTGATGAGTAAGGATGCTGAACATTTCTTTAGGTGCTTCTCGGCCATTCGAGCTTCCTCAGTTGAGAATTTTTTGTTTAGCTCTGTACCCCATTTTTTAAATAGGGTTATTTGGTTGTCTGGAGTCTAATTTCTTGAGTTCTTTGTATATATTGGATATTAGCCCTCTATCAGATGAAGGATTGGTAAAGATTTTTTCCTAATCTGTTGGTTGCCATTTTGTCCTATTGACAGTGTCCTTTGCCTTACAGAAGCTTTGCAATTTTATGAGGTCACATTTGTCAGTTCTTGATCTTAGAGTATAAGCCATTGATGTTCTGTTCAGGAACTTTTTCCCTGTGCCTAGGTATTGGAGGGTCTTCCCCACCTTCTCTTCTATTAGTTTCAGTGTAGCTGATTTTATGTTAAGGTCCTTTATTCACTTGGACTTGGACCTTCTTTTCTCCTTTGTCAAAGATCAAGTGACCATAGGTGTGTGGGTTCACTTCTGGGTCTTCAGTTCTATTCCATTGATCTACCTGCTTGTCTCAGTACCAAAACCATGCAGGTTTTTTGTTTGTCTGTTTGTTTGTTTGTTTGTTTTTTATCACCATTGCTCTGTAGTATAGCTTGAGGTCAGGGATGGTGATTCCTCCAGAAGTTCTTTTATTGTTGAGAATAGTTTTTGCTATCCTGAGTTTTTTGTTATTCTAAATGATTTTGCAAATTACTCTTTCTATCTCTATGAAGAATTGATTTGGAATTTTGATTGAGATAGCATTGAATCTGTAGATTACTTTTGGCAAGATGGTCATTTTTACTATATTAATCCTACCAATCCATGAGCATGGGAGATCTTTCCATCTTCTGAGATCTTCTTCGATTTCTTTCTCCGGAGACTTGAAGTTCTTGTCAAAGAGATCTTTCACTTGCTTGGTTAGATTCACACCAAGGTATTTTGTATTATTTGTGACTATTGTGAAGGGTGTCATTTCCTTAATTTCTTTCTCAGCCTGTTTGTCTTTTGAGTAGAGGAAAGTTACTGATTTGTTTGAGTTGATTTTATATCCAGCCACTTTGCTGAAGTTGTTTATCAGGTTTAGGAGTTCTCTGGTGGAAGTTTTGGCGTCACTTATGTATACTAACATATCATCTTCAAATAGTGAAATTTTGACTTCTTCCTTTCCTGTTTGTATCCCTTTGACTTCTTTTTGTTGTCTAATTGCTCTGGCTAGGACTTCCAGTACTATATTGAATAGGTAGGGAGAGAGTGGGCAGCCTAGTCCTTGATTTTAGTGGGGTTACTTCGAATTTCTCTTAATTTAGTTTGATGTTGGCTGTTGGCTTGCTGTATATTACTTTTACTATTTTTAGGTATGGGCCTTGAATTCCTGATCTTTCCAAGACTTTTACCATGAAGGGATGTTGAATTTTGTCAAATGCTTTCTCAGCATCTAGTGAGATGATCATGTGATTTTTTCTTTGAGTTTGTTTATATAGTGTATTACATTGATGTATTTCAAAATATTGAACCATTCCTGCATTCCTGGGATAAAGGCTTCTCGATCATGATGGATGATTGTTTTGATGTGTTTTTGGTTTCGGTTTGCAAGAATTTTATTGAATATTCTTGCATTGATATTCATAAGGGAGATTGGCCTGAAGTTTTGTTTGTTCTGTCTTTGTGTGGTTTAGGTATGAGTATAATTGTGGCTTCAGAGAACAAGTTGGATAGTGTTCCTTCTGTTTCTATTTTGTGGAGTAGTTTGAAGAGAATTGGTATTAGGTCTTCTTGGAAGGTCTTATAGAATTCTGTGCTAAAACCATCTGGTCCTGGGCTTTTTTTTTTTTGTTGGGGAGACTGTTAATGACTGCTGCTATTTCTTTAGGGGTTATGGGACTGTTTAGATGATTTATCTGTTTCTGATTTAATTTTGCTACCTGGTATCTGTCTAGGAAATTGTCCATTTCATCCAGATTTTCCAGTTTTGTTGAGAATAGGCTTTTGTTGTAGGATCTGATGATTTTTTAAATTTCCTCAGTTTCTGTTGTTATGTCTCCCTTTTCAGTTCTCATTTTATTAATTTGAATACTGTCTCTGTGCCCTCTGGTTAATCTGGCTAATGGTTTATCTATCTTGTTAATTTTCTCAAAGAATCAGCTCATAATTTTGTTTATACTTTGTATAGTTCTTTTTGTTTCTACGTGGTTGATTTCAGCTCTGAGTTTGATTATTTCCTGTAGTCTACTCTTCTTGGGTGTATTTGCTTCTTTTTGTTCTAGAGCTTTCAGGTGTGCTGTCAAGTTTTTAGTGTACGCTCTCTCCAGTTTCTTTTTGTAGGCACTTAGGGCTATGAGTTTTCCTCTTAGCACTGCTTTCATGGAGTTTCTCTATGATGTGTCCGCATTTTCATTGAATTCTAAAAAGTCTTTAATTTCTTTCTTTATTTCTTCCTTGACCAAGTCATCATTGAGTAGAGCATTGTTCTGTTTCCAGGTGTATGTGGACTTTCCTCTTTTTTTGTCATTATTAAAGACCAGCCTTAGTCCATGGTGATCTAATAGAGTGCAATGGATTATTTGTATATGTTGAGGCCTGTTCTGTGACCAATTATATGGTCTATTTTGGAGAAGGTACCATGAGGTGCTGAGAAAAAGGTATATTCTTTTGTTTTAGGATGAAATGCTCTATAGATGTCTGTTAAATCCATTTGGTTCATAATTTCTGTTAATTTCATTGTGTCTCTGTTTAGTTTCTGTTTCCATGATCTCTCCATTGCTGAGAGTGGGGTATTGAAATCCCCTACTATAATTGTGTGAGGTTCAATGTGTGCTTTGAGTTTTAATAAAGTTTCTTTTATGTATGTGGGTGCCTTTACATTTGGAGCATAGATGTTCAGAATTGAGAGTTAATCTTGGTAGATTTTTCCATTGATAAGTATGAAGTGTCCTTCCTTATCTTTTTGGATTACTTTTGGTTGAAAGTCGATTTTATTTGATATTAGAATGACTACTCCAGCTTGTTTCTTGGGACCATTTGCTTGGAAAATTGTTTTCCATCCTTTCACTCTGAGATAGTATCTGTCTTTGTCACTGAGGTGTGTTTCATGTATGCAGCAAAATTCTGGGTCCTGTTTATGTATTCAGTCTGATAGTCTATGTCTTTTTATTGGGGAATTGAGTCCATTAATGTTAAGAGATATTAAGGAAAATGATTGTTGCTTCCCGTTATTTTTGTTATTAGAGGCGAAATTATGTTTGTGTAGTTATCTTCTTTTGGGGTTGTAGGAAGATTACTTCCTTGCTTTTCCTAGATTGTAGTTTCCCTCCTTGTGTTGGAGTTTTCCATCAATTATCCTTTGAAGTGCTGGATTTGTGGGAAGATATAGTGAAAATTTGGGTTTGTCATAGAATATCTTGGTTTCTCCATCTATAGTAATTGAGATTTTTTCTTGGTATAGTAGTCTGGGCTGGCATTTGTGTTCTCTTAGGGCCTGTATGATGTCAGTCTAGGATCTTATGGCTTTTATAGTCTTTGCTGAGAAGTCTGGTGTAATTCTTAGAGGTCTGCCTTTTATACGTTACTTTACCTTTTTTCCTTACTGCTTTTAGTATTTTTTATTTGTGTTGTGCATTTGATGTTTTGATTATTATGTGACAGGAGGAATTTCTTTTCTGCTCTAGTCTATATGGAGTTCTGTAGGCTTATTGTATGTTCATCGGCATCCCTTTCTTTAGGTTAGGGAAGTTTTCCTCTATAATTTTGCTGAAGATATTTACTGGCCCTTTAAGTTGGGAATCTTCACTCTCATATATACCTATTTTCCTTAATTTTGGTCTTCTCATTGTGTCCCGGATTTTCTGGATATTTTGGGTTAGGAGCTTTTTCATTTTGCATTTTCTTTGACAGTTGTGTCAATGTTTTCCATGGTATCTTCTGCACATGAGACTCTCTCTTCTATATCTTGTATTCTATTGGTGATGAGTATGACAGTGTTCTTTCTGTTTCTATTTTGTGAAATAGTTTGAGGAATATTGGTATTAGCTCTTCTTTGAAAAATCTGATAGAATCCTGCTCTCAAACATCTGGTCTTTGTCTTTATTTAGTTGGGAGACTGCTTCCAATTCCTTAGGGTTTATCAGGCTGCTTAAATAGTTTACCTGGTCTCGACATAATTTTGGTAAGTTGTATCTGTGTAGAAAAGCACCCATTTCATTAAGATTTACCAGTTTTGTGGAGTCCAGGCTCTAGAAGTAAGACCTAATGATTCTTTGATTTTCCTTGTTATCTGTTGTTATGTCTTCTTTTTTCATTTCTCATTTTGTTCATTTGCATACTGTCCCTCTGTCTTTTAGTTTGGTTAACTAAAAGGGTTTTTTTTTTTTTATCTTTTTGATTTTCTCAAAAACTAGCTCCTCATTTTGTTGATTCTTTGAATTTTTTCTTTGTTTCTAAATAATTTATTTCAGCCCTGACTTTGATTATTTCCTGCCTTCTACTGTCCTTGAGTCTGTTTGCCTCTTCTTTTTTCTAGAATGTTCAGATGTACACTTAAATTGCTTGTATGAGAACTTTCTAATTTCTTTATGGAGGCACTTCGTGCTATTGTGTCTCATAAATTTGGGTATGTTGTGGCTTCATTTTCATTGACTTTTAGACAGTCTTTAATTTCTTTCCTTATTTCTTCTCTGACCCAGAGATCATTGAGTAGAGAGTTGTTCAGATTCTATGAGTGTCTAGACTTTCTGTTGTTTCTGTTATTGTTAAAGTTCAGCTTTAATCCATGGTGGTCTGATAAGAAAGATACAAAATGTTATTTCAATTTTCTTGTATCTGTTGTGTCTGTTGAGGCTTGCTTTCTGACCTACTGTATGGTCAGTTTTGGAGAAAGTTCCATGAGGTGCTGAGAAGAAGGTGCGTTCTTTGGGGTTTAAGTGAAATGTTCTTTAGATATGTTAGGTCCATTTAATTAATAACATTGGTTAGTTTTATCATTACCCTGTTTAGTTTTTGTCTGGATGACCTGGGTTTCAGGCAAAACATGTTTCTAGGTTTTGGAAGCTGAATGGGAATGGTCTACATAGTGGAGGTGGAGGGGTCCACTGTGCCTCTTAGGCAGGAAATAACCAAAGTCAGAGCTGAAATAAATTATTTAGAAACAAAGAAAAACATCCAAAGAATTGACAAAATGAGGATCTAGTTTTTGAGAAAATCAAAAAGACAAAAAAAAAAAAGACAACCTTTTAGTTAACCAAACTAAAAGTCAGAGAGACAGGGAGGAAGGAGGGAAGCAGGTTTTTCTACCAGGATGCACTTAGTTCTCTGGTCCCCTGGGCATGGGGGCAGAGAGGACACAGAAGGTGGTCTATTGTAGATCTGGGGATAAGACTTGGGGAGTGAATTTGGAGGAATCCATGGGTAGGTGATGATCTGTGGTTAGCCTACCTGCTTTGATGTCTGGAGCAGCCTGTAGATTCCCAGGGGATGTCTGTTGGAGTTAGGGGCTGGGAGCAAAGAAATTTGGAGGTGTACATCTGTGTGATCCATTGGATAAGGGAGGCAGAGAGGAAGGGGGGCCTCAGCAGGGGGTTTGCTGCAGAGCTCAGAGCTAGGAATATGATTTGAGAATTAATCAGATTTGGAGGAGAGGAGAGATATGACAGATGAAGATATGCAATTAGCTTACCAGTTTCCCTGGTCAGAGTGCCCAGTGGGTGCCTAGGGATGAAATGTATCAATTTCTAAAGGCAGTTTGTCAAAATACGGAATTATTGGCCAACAGTTATTTGTTTAGTTTTTAATCATAATGGTTTGATGTTTTTATCCTCTTGTCTTTGGCTTCTATAATTTCTGTTAATAAATTAGCTGCCAATTGTATTGCAGAGCCCTGTGTATGGTTATTCTTATCTTGTTGCTTTATCTTTCATTACCTTTCTGTATATTACTCTGATATAAATAAACATAGATTCATTTGATGTTATTCTACTCATAGTTTTTTTGAAATATCTGGAAAGTTTGCTTCATGTTTTACAAATGTTTACCATTTCTCTGGAAATGCCTAGTATGTATGTATTATTGCATTGAATAGACTCTCCGTACCCCTAAACATTGGTTCACTTTAATTCATTCATTTAAAATTCTGTTCCCAGTCTTCATAGCCTCATTTGAAACAGCTTCTAGTATTCTGATTGTTTCTTCTGACTCTTCATTTCTCTGTTGAATCTTCCTTGATTTTGATTTTTATACTCTTTAGTGACCAAATTTATTCTGGGTTTCATTTTATAATTTCTACCTTTTAAGTTATATTCTCTAAGTGGTAAGGCATAGCTTCCAAAAGAATTGATTAATTAATTAATTCTTTAGTTATTAGTTAATTAATTAATACTTTAGACAGGATTTGGACAGATCCTGCTATGTTGCCTAGACAACTCCCAAATTCATGTTCCTCTAACTCAGCCTTCCAAGTTGTTAGAACTACAGATGTTTATCACTAATATCTGGCTTCCTTTAACTCTTGATGCCTGGTTTGTTTTGAATCTTTGACTATGAAGCTTACTTAAAGCCTTTTAGTACTATGTCTGGAATGTTATAGCCTCACAGGAGTCTTCTGTTTGCCACTTGATGCTATATGCAGAACACTTTCTACACATTTTCCTTTGTCTCATATGGTTTTCTTAGAGGAGTGAGCAGTTTGGTTAATAAAGAAGCATAACCACTGATGGCTTATGGCATTTTTTTCTATTCTTTTTTTTTTTCCTTTGTCCTGTTGCTGTTGTATACTGACTTTTTAGGTTCTATGAATCATGTATATTTTTGGAGAATGAGCCTACTGAGCTTTTAACTATACTAAAAAATGCTATCACAATTTTAAAAATTAACACTAGTGTCTGAGGGACACAGTGGGGTCAGTGTAGCCTAATCAGCCAAGGACTGGGTGGACTTCCTTAGTGCTTTTTTATATATCTTCCACCCTTTGCTGAGGGGCCCTGGGTACAAGTCTGCAGACCTCAGGTACTTAACAAAACAACGGTGATTTTTACTGTTTCACATCTTGAGAAGTTCATCCCAGGTCAATTCAGGCAGCCGTTGTCCTGAAGAACATAGACTTTCTAGGGACAAGCATGTTCATGTCAAGTGCTGTGATCAGGGAGGTATTGTTGATGAAGCTCCGAAGGAGTCCGGTGTATCCTCTGTCTGCAGAGCTACTCCAGGAACAGGGAGGAACAGACCTCATTCCATGAGAAAATGTGACAGAGGCTGCTGTCTGTGCGGTATTCTTGACTGCATAATTTTATATTGACCTGAAACTTGTTTAATTTTAAGCATCCTGAAACTCATATTTGTTTATTTGGCTGTTTTATAAGAAGCAGTTCATTAATGTCGTCTCTCAGATGCAATCTTTGTGACTGGAAAAGTGATGACTTAAAAGGAGCCTTTAAACAGCAGAGTGGGTTCTTCCTCTGTTTACTTTGCTGAGTGACGTCAGCAGGGCAGGAGGATATGAGTGGTTGCCGCACCTCCTGGGCTATTTCATCTTAAAGCTTTTATGTCGTCATTGTTCAGACAAGCCTGTTGTTGGAAACTGTGAGTATGGTCCACCTCTTTCCTCTGGGAAGGGCAGAGGGGCCAGAGAATGAGTTAATGACCAACCACAAATTTGTGATGAAGCTTCTATAAAAATGCCAGCCCTTGGCTTGGGAAATGGCTTGAAGGGTGAAGCACTTGCTGAGCAAGCATGCGGGCTTGAATCTGGACCCCTAGTATTCATGTAAAACTCTAAGCAATAGTAATTAAATTTCAGCATCCCTTTAATCCTATGACATGAGTTCTATGTACCATCTTCACAACCATCAAGCCTGAGAAGGGGCTTGTGAACCCCGAATTTTGAGCTGGAGGATCAGCAGGAACTCCTCACAGCTTGGATCTGTGGTTAGCACATGACTTGGAGGTACAGCCTGGGTCTCTTGCTGCCACATGACCTGGAGGCGATCATGTAGGATTATTTTCCTAACCTGCACAGTCTGAAGCTTCCATTAGTAACAGAAATAAATTGAATTATAAAAACCTTTGTCACAGTATAGTTTGGTATGGGCAAAATGCCATACTCTTTTTTCCTAACCAAATGTTCAGTGTTGTGTGTACAGTCAATGGAAACAGCTCATTTTTTCTATTATACATACATAATATATCTATAATATATTATCTAAAAATTACTGGCATGTGACACTCCCTCATATTTTTTCAGACCTCATTGGCTTACAGAAAGATTGTTTTTTGCCTCAGTTTCTGCAGATCGTCTTTAGTGAGGATAATTCATGTTTGATGCTCTGCCCGAGATTGGAGGAAGTACAGATTTAGGCATACCATGACTGAAACAAATGATGGCTCAAAATCAATTCCATTATAATTCAGAGGAACAAAGAGGATGTTCTGAGTCCCTGGTCCTAGCATCACCTTCACTAGGTTTTTCCTTGTAATGCTACCCTAGGGACTAAGCCCTCAACATACAGGCTTTGAAGAATGCTTATGGAGCTATGTTAACACTGACAATTACAACAAGACCCAGGTTAATCCTATGGCTGGAACATTTTGTCAGGACAGAGGTTAGTGACTTCATCTTTCGGCCTTGTAGTCCTACTCCAGCAGATCTGGCTTCACAAAATGTTATACCAGCCTTAAAGTGATAAAGACATTTTGATACAGTACACATGTACAATCGTGGGTTGGAAAGGACACAGCAGGAACCAGGGAAAGGAGTTCTCAGCAAAAGGATGAGATGTAGAAACCCATGTGAAGCTGGGCTGTGCATGTTAGATCCTCTGATTTTAATGTGCATCTGGCCACAGAGAAAGGAAAGTCAGAAGATGAGCAGTGTAGAGAAACAGAGGTTCCACTCGTGCAGGGTTCCATGGCCATGCCAAGATCTCTCAATTTTATTCTGACAGGAATGGGGCAGGCTGAGTACTAGTGAGCAAGCACTGTTCTGGTCCTATAGGATTTGAAAAGGATGCTCTGGCTTCCTGGAGCAGCAGATAGAGATGGAGGTTGGAGGAAACCAATCAAAGTTCCATAGGTGCTATTGTGGCCAGAGTGACAGGGAGCCAGAGCTGTCTGCTGATTCCCTTTGCTGGGTGACTCACCTGCTGGATTCCTGGTGCCAGGCATGTCTCTTTTAAGTTCTTAACAAGAACTAATTTAATTTAATTTATTTAATAACTAATTTAATTATTTTAATACTATTATTTTAACAAAGTAGTTATGCTAATTATTAACATTTAAAACTTGCCACTTGCCAGCCATGAATGTTCCTTACATAATTTCTTCCCATAATGCTTTGATACAACAACTATGTGATATATGTTTTCCCCAGAGGCCATTCACTTTTAAAATAAAGATAAAGACAATATAGTAAAAGGTTTTTTTGTATTACATGCTGGTACACACTCCATGGATAATAATAATAATAATAATAATAATAATAATAAAGCTAGTATACAAATAGAAAACACAGCTCTGTCTTTTTGCAGCACTTCTTTTATATGCTTTAATGCATTAAGTGAATAAATAATAAGCAGCAATTTAATTCCATGGTAAAATTGCGTTAAGAGTTCCAGAGATTGTCTGGAAAATAAAATCCCAATAAAAGCTGCCATGCATGGTTCGTTCATGTTACAAACTAGCATGATACTAGCATATACTTCATGGCATAGAAGCACAACCTTCACAATAATATAGCCATTTGATAAAAGAAAACACATAAAACTTTCAAAGTTCAAAGTTTTTGATACCATAAAAGTTTCACACCGTAAATAGTAATAACAACAGTAACATTTACTAAGCTGTGACGGTTAATAACAATCGTCCACTTGGTAGGATCTAGAATCACTTTAGAAACCTGAGCATGTCTGAGATATTTCCTGGATTAGGTTAACTAAGGTGAGAGGACATCATAAGGTTGGTGGCATCATTTTGTGAGTGTGATTGCAGACTGCCTGAAAAGGCTGAAGGGGGCTGAGCTCCAGCGGTCATTGTTCTCTGTCCTGTGACTGTGGATAGAATGTGACCAGTGGCCACAAGCTCCTGCTGTCATTTAAGCCTATCCCACCACAGTGAACCATGTCCATCAGTTACCAGCCAAAACAAACCCACCCTTCCTTGAGTCACATTTGTCAAGTGTGTTGTAACAGTAATAAGGAGGATAACTAAGTCACCACTCCCACAACAGTGGCTGACAGTTTGCAAACAAGAAAAGATGCATCTTCCACATCTTTCAGAAATTGAAATGATCCTTTCAGTTTTCAGTCACCTCTGTGATTTGTCCACAAAGGATTTTAAGCCTGGTCTTGGCTGCATGTTGCTTGTTCTGTATTATTTTCACTGACACAATGTTGCACACATTTAGAAGAAACAGTGCTACATCTCTCTGCATGGGTACAGGTGGCATGATGGAAGAGGTCCGCTGCAAGTTTCATCCCTTCCTCTGCTGCTTTCTTTGCCCATCTCCTTTGTCCTGGCTGTGCTTTTGCCTCTGATGTTAAAACTGTTTCCATTTTGTCTTCTGCTGAAGCACATTTGCCTTTAAAACTGTATTTGCTAAGGATTTTGCTGAAACAGAGATTTATTTTTTTGACGTCAATAGAACTGTCCCTTTCTACTCCCTGTACTGTAGCAGAATCAATCACTCGCGATCCCACACTTCATTTTATGTAAATAGGCACTCTCTGGCTGTCTTGAAACAATTTTCCTCTTAGGGAAAACATTTACAACTTCATTGATTGTTCCTTTTAATACACTCTAGTGTGTTTTATTGTCCAAAATGCCTTAGAGAATTTTCTGTTCTTCTCAAGCATTTTCTCTTGCAAAGGAAATTTCATGCTGGAGATCTAAAAAGTTTTCCCATTTTGCTTGTCCTAAAATTCTAGAAAAAGAAAGATCATTTTTTTTTTTTCTGATGAGACTAGTTACATTTGGCTCCAATTGCTTTAATCTTTCCAGTCTTCCGAATTCATCCTGCATTCATGTTGGTAACTAGTTTTGACAGTTTGTTTGTCAATAAAGCGGTGTAAGGCACTTCTGTAACAGACCAGATGCCTGATGGTATTATGAGTGCTGATTCACTTGTGACAGTCTTCTGCATTTGTCCAGATAGGCAGCCCCAACATTTGCTGTGACCAGCATTAGAAACTGTGATGGTGTTCCAAATGAGCCCAAACCAGGCATTTTAGAGGAAAAGTATTATCTTACAGTGACTGTCTGGAGGAAGTTGCTTAGCTGAGTGGTTCTGCCTCAAGTCTGACCAGGAGTGACCCCCTGCTTCAGAAGACAGTCTGATACCCATGCACATATAGGTGGCACTCAATTGACTCGGTGAGGGTAGGGGAGAAACACAGATAGAGAGAGAAAGCGCACGCGCGCACAAGCACACACACACATAGAGGGGGAAGGGAGAGGGAAAGGAGAGGGAGGGAGAAGGAGAGGGAGAGGGAGAGGGAGAGGGAGAGGGAGAAGGAGAGGGAGAGGGAGAGGGAGAGGGAGAGAGAGAGAGAGAGAGAGAGATAAGCTTGGAGAAAATGGTGGCAAGGATAGGAAAGTAATTGTAAGATGAGGGTGGGGTTGATCAAAACATGTAATATGTACGGAAAGTAAATAAAATACTTTTTAAAATTCACAAAATAGGCTAAGAAGGCCATAGCAATGTGGAGATGAGATTAGGAGAGGAAGCATTTATGTAGCCTCTTCTGTGCCCCTGGTGGCCTCAGAAAATGCATTTCTAAATTCACTCATTGTTGCCTTTTCCCAAGCTTCCCCTGGTGACATGACTTTGTTCTCCTTACAGCCAGAGATTCAGGAAAGAACAATAAAGACCACTATAACATTAATTTTGTTTTTTTAAAAAGCCTGTTTTTAATGATGATTCTTAAATACTTTAACCTCCCTTCTAGCCCACCATGCACCAGAGGTAGTGGGGAAAAAAGCATATTGGGGAAGTGGATCTATTTAGAAAGGTTCTTTGGAGCATCTCCTGTCTGTGTTGTTTGGAAATCGGCAGTTTAGTTCAGAGGTAGTGGCAGCTTGATTCACATGCAAACGCTTCACTGATACACTGGCAGACCAGCTAGGTAGAGTCTGGATAGCAAACAGGAGTCAGCAGCGGTGGCATGACCTAGCAGAGACAGCCAAGCCTCAGTCAGTCTCAGCAGGAGTCAGCAGGAGGGACCAGGAAGGATGTCAGAAGTCCTGGGCTGTGCCTGTCTCAGGGAAGGGAAGACCAATGAAGACATGAGACCAACAATCACAGCTATGCAAGCAAACCAAGCTCAGCTTCTGACACTGTCCATCAAGTTCTATTTATACTCCCTCCCAACATCACGTGTCTTCCAAGGGTCTTGCCTCATCACATGTCTTGCCTTAGCATGAACATCTGTCTTAGGTAACATCACTCAGGCCAAGAAACTGCAGCACACCACCAGAAGTTTTTGGTGTCTTTCTATCTATGAAGTCCCGACAAATGCAGCTCAACTACTCAGTGTAAGGCAGACCAATACATGCATGTTTTTTGGCAAAGAATCTTTCATCACGTGTCCTTTCACTTGCTTGCTTTAGCAGAACGTGCTTTCTGCATCTGCTTCAGTGAAACCTTCCTTTACAAGTCTGCCTTAGTCTTTCACCTGTGTCCACTTCAGGAAAACACTCGTTCGTTTGTTTGTCCCAGCAAAACACCATCCAAAGACCAAACTGACTTTCCAAAGAACTCTTTTGTTTCCTCTTCACACCACCCAATCAGGAGTCCCAGCCCCCTTTGTAATTTCTTCCTGGTAGCAGCAAGCAGCCATCACATTTGACACTGGTTCATAGCCTTCTTCCCCTACTCAAAGAGCAGCCCACTGGGACTATGTTAGTTTTGCCCAGCACACAGCCTTATCTGCTCCACATGAATTCTTATTAAACCAAGGTCAAGGGCATCTTGGTGTAGCATACACATATATTCGTGATTCTGACAATTGGTCCACTCATTTCCCAGGGTTTTCCTCCTCATTTTTAAGCACCCAATGGATGCAAAAGTGCTGATTTTTGCTATAGAAATTGCATGTTAATGTTATAATCGATGACAGACATTCTGACCATTAAAGACCTTTGCTTTATAATCTTGCTCTGATAAACTCACTCATTGCGGAAGTGTTTTCTTTCCAACGTTGTGCTGTAACCAGCTTACTGTGGCTTTAGAGAGCAGGTGCCTCTTATCTCTTCTGCACTGCATCCAATGACATCATGTTTGTTGTTTAAAGTTGGCCATGTCAGAGGGTTTACATCATAAACGGCAGATGCTACATGTCAAGGTCCTTGTCTCCATGGTGAACTGGTTGTTAAATATTTATTTACTATCCAGTCATTTTTTTAAAGTGAGTGTGTGTGTGTTTGTGTGTGTGTGTGTACATATAGAAGCCACAAAAGGATATTAGATTCTATAGAGCTGAAGTTCGAGGTGGTTGCATGGTGGGTGCTGGCCACTCAGTTGGGGGTCCTCTACAAGAACAGCAAGTATTCTTAACCTTTGAGTCAAATTTCCATCCCATGTATTATTTTTTTAAAAACTTGGCATCTATTTGCCTGTGAAGGTTATTTGTGCCATTTATTTTCTCATAGAAGAGACCACTGTGCAAGAATACTTGGGTTTGGTGAGATATGAAACACTTGATGATGAGATGAATTCTTGCTTTATTCTAACATTCTTAGTACTCAAAATTACTTAATAAACTATGGAAGACTATGTCTAAAACTTACCAATGTGTATTTCAGCTGTAAGGATGGCTTACTGTTATTAGTACACAGGGCCTTGAGCGTTCTGGTGGCATGGCAACCATTGCCAGCAAGGTAGGCTAATCAGGACCTGGGCTTTCTCTCTGTGTTTCTGAACCTTTAATTCTCTGTGTCCACATTTCCCATCGATGTTCTGTCTAGGGGTTGGGGGAATTCTCTGGCTCACAGAACTTCTCTACATTGATGACTGTGCTTTATTTTACTCAGGATGACAATATTTCTCCTAATTTCTCTAATTAGTCATCTAATTTTTTTAGTGTTCAGGATTTTGAACAACATAATTTCCCAAGAAAGGCCAGGGAGAAATTTCCACAGGAGAATGCTATTCTATTTACTCTCTTCGAAGCCCCACTTTTCAGTTCTTATCTATGCTTCTTAGTATTAAAGCTCATTCAGTAATGTCTATTTGTCATCTGTACATCTGTCTGTCTATATATCTAATCATCTTCCTATTTTTCTTTCTATCTCTACACACACACACACACACACACACACACACACACACACACACACACCATTGCATGCTTTTTAAAAGCTTGGACTTTGTAAATATGGAACAATGGACTCTATAAGTAAACCTGACTCCAGTCTTCATCCCATTAAGTTTATATAACATAGGGAATTTGGGAATTTTACCTACCTTCTTGAGATTTAAGTCTTGTAGACAATATGTGCTAACATTTCTTACTGATTGGTCTCTAGGTTGGGGATATATGGGTAGTTTCTCAGCTCATCACAATGGCTGACATCTAGCATGCTACATCTATTTTATTTTTGAGACAGGGTCTCACTGTGTGGCTCTAGCTTTTCATCAAATCTCTATGTAGACCAGGCTGTCCAGGAACTCACAGAGATCCTCTGTTTTTGCCTCTTAAGTGCTTGGATGGAAGATGTGAATCATCACATGGAGCTCAGAGAACATCCTTGAGATGCCTAATGTTTTATTTACATCCATAATAATACACATATTTCCATTTACAGAACATTCGAAGCCTCTAGTTGGTATTATTGTAGAAGTACATGAAAATAATGGGAAATGGAAAATAAAATAGATCTCAAGAGGAACAACGAGCACTAAAAAAGAAAACTGAGAAATATAAAGTGAAAGTTAATTAAAACAAAGCATGGCATTTTAAAAACAGGAAAGAAAAGTTTGAGATCTGAAGAGATAGGTCCAGGGAAGCCTCAGTGACACTTCACAAGCTGACTCTTTTGTGGTTGCTGAAGGCAATCAAAAGGCTACACTTCAAGAGGGTAACCTTGCAGTTCCTTTCGGCAATTACAACTGCATGTGGCACAAGAGACTCATTAGGCTTAGAAAACTATCATACACTTGGTCATAATTTTTACTGCAAGTAAAACATAAAGCTGTAAGCACATTTGCCTGTAAATTTATTTTTTCTACTGACTCTACATAAGGAAGTGAAAAACAGCTAAGCCCCATCCATAGAATAACCCTAGAGTACAGAGTAAAAGAGAAATGGGCTACTCACAATTACATTCACTTACTGTTATGGAAAATATAAAGTATGTATCCAAATATCCATGTATGTATGCGTGTATGTATGTATGTATGTATGTATGTATGTATGTATTTATGTACATATGTATGATCTGTCTAAAATAAAGTCTTCCTACAACATGTCCATGTATCCATAGAAGAAGAGCTGAGCCAGTCTTCTCCATGGGTCTTTCATTTTGATTCAGTAAGACATATATGAACAACCATGGTACCACTTCTCCATCCTTGGATTCTTCTAATGTAATTACTACCATCTCAGAGCTCTTGATATATAAACATGTCAGGGAAATATAGGACTTTGCACCTGGTGCTATTCGTTGATACTCAGTTTCCATAAGTGTTCAGTTACCTCTCCTCTTTCTTTCCTCTTTCTTTTTCTCCTTAGCTTTCTAATTTATTTAATAAGAAAACTAGATTATTCCTCTTGTGCTTCCTTTGTCTCCTGTATTCCTTATAAAGTGGCTAAAAGACTGTTTCATATTCAAATTCAGTTTTATGGAAGCAAATTTTCAACACAGTCTTGGAGTATCTGGTGGGTCTTTGTGAGAACTAAGCATCCCTGGTGAACCTTGTTCATTTCCTTTACATCAAGTGTAGTTGAAGATGATGACAGTTTGCTATTATTAATTATTTTTACTTAGTTAATTTTTTGAAACAAGGTTTCTCTATGTAGCCCTGGCTGTCTTGAAATTTGCTATATAAAGCAGGCTGGGCTGGAACGTCATAGTTAAATATTTTTAAATGATCTGTTTTTCATAAATTCATATGCCTTTAGTTATGTTTCTTTAGCTCAAACAAGATAAGTGATTGATTTTTCCTGTTTATATTCTAGTTTTCCTTTTTCATTAGTATATATTTTTGTGTTTACACACTCTTGAAGAAAGTGACAACCTTCTCCTAAGAATGATAATTTTCAATGATCAGTATAGGAAGGGCACATCCTCTTGCACCCTTCCCTCATCCATGATGTAATGTTGATTTTCTTCAGTGCAATAGTGGCATAAATGTTAGGAGGGTAAACAATCCTTTCCTGTTTCATTTGTGTCTTTCTGTATAAGAGAGAACTCTTTCCTGTTTTGATAAACTCAGTTATAAACATGAAAGGTCACAATTGTCTTGATACACGAATAGGACTTTAATTCCTATGCTTATTTTTAGTTATCCAAACTGAAAACTAATAAAGACACTTTAGAGTTAAATTTCACCACAAACTAAATTGACTTAACAGATACCTACAAATTTTTCTAGCCAATGAATATGGTCTATACATACTTGTCAGTAGCCCAAGGGACCTTCTCTAAACTAGACCTCAGAGCATGACCTAACAAGTACAAAGGAATTGGGATTATTTCATGTATCTTAACATAATAGAATAAAACTAGGAACCTACATCAAGAGAAACTACATGAATACCTGGACACTGAAAAATACTTAGTCAAATCATTGTTGTACTAATGTGTGTGTAAGGCACTCCACTGGGACACAGGCAACCCAACACAGACCATGTACCTAACAAAGTGGACTTTCTTTATCCTAGCAGCTTTCATCTGCCAAAGATGGAAAACTAGGGATGGAGCTTCAAGAGACTTGCCACCATTTATGGTGGAATTTTAACTGTTTGACCCTTTGCAGGTCTTGTGTAGATAATCACGGCTACTTTGAGTCATGAGTGAAATGTTCTTGTCCTCTGCTTCACAACAGTTCTTTTCAACTGATGGCTGTTAGGATATTTCTGTATACTTCCTGAGCTGTATGGAGAGGGGCTTCAATATAGACATTCTATTTAGGGTTAAGCACTTCAAGGTTATCCTCCCCCCTCATTTTGATTAGCTATTAGTCTCTGTTTTAGTTACAATCCACTAGAAAAGTAAAATTCTCTAGTGAAGGCTGAAAGCTGCACTAAACCGTGGGTGTGAAAATAAGTATTTAAAAGCCAGTTTGATATTACGTGAATTAGCAAAAATATAATAATAGTAGTTATAACTGAAGAACTATGAACTTCCAAGATATGGGTTCTTGGTTAGGTTTACAGCACCAGGCATACATTCCAGCCTGGGAAGACCTTCGATCCACCCTGGAAGCTGTTGGCTATGTACATTACATCCATACCACCATTGCATCAATGGGCATATCTTTCCAGTTTCATAGCTGGGTAAAAGTATTTGTGGTGGTTTGAATATGCTTGGCCCTTAAGGAGTGGTACTGTTAGAAGCCTGGTCTTGTTGGAGGAGGTGCATCACTGTGGGCTTTGAAGCTTCTTCACTCAGGGTGGAAGAGTCAGTCTGCAGCTTGGCTTCCTTTAGATGAGGATGTCCAACTCTCAGCTCCTCCTGTGCCATGCCTGACTGGACACTGCCATTCTTTCACCTTGATGATAATGGACTGAACCTCTGAACCTGTAAGCCAGACCTAACTAAATGTTGTTCTTTATATGAGTTTCCTTGGTCATGGTGTCTGTTCATAGCAGGAAAATCCTAACTAAGAAAATATTGATTACTTTTTATCTCACCATAGCCTGTATAGCATCTTTGGTACTATGAAAGCTGAAAGGTAGGGATGAAACTTCCAGATCAGTATCAGCTTGATTTCTTTCTGCCCTATGGTATAGTTTTAAGTGTCTACAGTAATAGTGTCTTACCATCATTTCAAAAGGTGGAAAAATAGAGATGAAATATTAATATAGCCAGCCTCTTCCATATTTCTAGGATGGCGTAGAAACCCTCTAATTGCTGTGTGCTTCTTCTTTTTCTAGTATTCAGTTGTGGAGACGTTTTGTGTGGAGTTATTTCTACTGAGATCATCAAAGTGTTGTGCAAAAATATGTAATGCCAAATATACGTTAAAATTTCACTGGGCTATTTGCAAGGTCCTTTTAAATGTCTTTAAGATTCTTCATTGAGCACAGAAAACAAGCAGTGGTTTGAGGTTAAAGCTATCTTCTAGAAAATACTCATGTAAACATGTAGACTTTCCTGTCAAGTCCTTGTCTGTATCTTTTACTGTACATATCCCCTCCCCTTCTTCTCCTCTTCCTTTTCTCCTTCTCTTCTTTCTTTTTTCTCCTCTTCATTTTTCTGCTCTGCCTCCTGTTGCAGTGATTTCCAAACCCCAATAAGCTCATATAAAAAACACAAAGCCCAGTTATTATATTTATAAGCTGTATACCTACATTGGGCAGATCTATCACCATCCTTACTTATTCCCCAGCTGTGATACCTTTGGCTTCTTGCAGTTTTTTCTAGCCATGTGGTTCTGTTCCATATTGGCTTCCAACTCTTCTTCCTGTATCCTCTCTCCCTCCTCTCCTCTCTGAGACCTCCTCTCCCTTCTGATACCTCCACTCCTACCTTTACCTTCCACTGTCAAATCATAGGCTCTAGCCTTTATTTGGCCAGTTAGAATGGGGAGAAGGTTCAATGAGATCACCTGAGTATGGATTTACTCTTCATCAGAGGCAGCCCCTCTTGAGGGAGGAGAATTAACATAAAAATAGAAACAATACCAGGGCAACCCACAACATTTCACCCCCTTTGTCCAATTAAAACACTCTTTTCTCACATATATAAATTGAGCACAACCCTCACAATTATGTAAATTATAAAATACAATATATACTTAAAACCCAGTGTATCAAAGTTGTCAATTTTGATAAAGCATTCGACTATCTATCTTAACTTTAAGAGCTTACAATTTCATACCTGAATTATGTTCTAATTTTAGCTTTCATTACCATCTGAAAACCATCCTTTCAAATCTATATCATCTTTCTCAACGCTAAACAACTTGAGTTTAATTATGAGATATAATTAGTCTTCAACCCAGTCAGAAATCTGAGAATGAATCAAATGTTACCTGAAAATGTAGGTAGCACAAAACATAGCTTCCAAAATGTAACTGATTTTTTTAGATAGCTGACTACCTGTACAGTCCCTCATTCCTCAAAATGTTGGAGAATCAGCCTCCATCCAGCCTTCTGGCCCAGGATCATCTGACAGACCTCAAATGAAGCAGGAACTATGAAGCATTAGTTTATTTTGTCTTGTCAGAGCTAAGCTGTTGACTATCCTACATTGTGTGTCCATTCCTGGACAGTATTTTTTTTGTCTGTAGATGAGTATGGCAATTTTTGTCCAGTGCTATCTTATCATAACTGGAGCAACTCCATGTGGAGGTTCTGCTGCTCAGTTTCTTCTTTGAACTATGAAGGGGATATTGTCAGAAACAGACATGTCTCTCTAGTCAAAATTTCTAAGGATAATGAAATGATTAAATGTCAGATTCTCTGAATTTCTAATGTTTTTGAAGGCTATCTATTTATATAAAGCATGTTTGAATTGTTAAACTTTGACAACTCGAATATTCAAATAGTTACTTCTATTTGAATATTATAGAAAGATCTTTATATAATTAAATCAGAATCTAATATAACCATGAGTTTACTATCTGGTCCTTAACTTAATCATCCTAAACTCTTTGTAATGGTAATTATTACAAGGAATGCATCTAAGCCTTGTATTCTTAAATGAGTTGCATAGGCACAATGGCTATCAAAGAGCAACAATATTAATTTCAAGTTTTGTATCAATATAAGAAATTTATACTAATGAAAACCTTAAATCTGCATCAATCTATAAACTCTGTACCAATGTAAAATTACAGCTTCAATTTGCATCAATTATAATGATTTCTACCAATGTAAGATTATGACTAAACAATGTTTTGTTTAAGAGTAAATTTAATAACCTATTCCTATTTGTCTATTTCTCTAATTTCTATGATATTACTATATCTCCCCTTTTCTTTTCCACCTCCTTTTGCTTTACCTAAGAAAGAAGGATAGAGAAGAGGAAAGGAAAGGTGGAAATCTCTGCCTCTGAGCTTTCTAGTTTCCTCCCTGTCCAAAGTTACAATATTTGCAAACTATCCCTTAAAATGACAACATATCTATAATTCATACAATAACATCCACCCCAATCTAAAGGACTGGAACAATGATCTTATTTTGCTTGCTTCGTGCTGAATTGGGGCAAAGGATTACCTTCTGGGGTCCAAAAGGAAATGGGAAAATTGGTTTTGTCAAAGGAGGGCTAGCTGGCATCATTTGCTGTCCAGTCTCTATGTGCTGAGAAAGTTCGTGGCTTAGCTGAAGTCCTGACTGTAACAGTCTGAATGGCTGGATGGATGAGCTAGCTGTTCTGGAAATGTCATGGCAGCAAGTCTTTAGAGGAAACAGCTTCAAAGTAATTGAGGTAGAATCAAGCAAGAAGGTGGAATGGAAGGTCCCAGAATCTCAGCATCCCAGAGTGTGAATCTTGTCAGAGCTTTCTCTCTCTTCTTTCATTCTGCAAACCTTACAAGCAACATATAGCTCTGTAAAGACATTCATATGGGATGCGCAGGGTGCAAAGATCAGATAAAGAATATCAATAAAGAAAGATGACTGTCTTTCTTTAGAGGTTAGTTTGATCACATAATCAACCTCCAATATAAATTTCCATCCATGACATCTTCAAGGATGGTATGTAGTAATAAGTCATGAGAATTTTGTACCAAATAATTTTTATTGACTGTATATAGATATTTAAATCCCAGCCAGTCCCAGAGCTATCTCTATGTACAGAGTCATATATATCACTGCATATACATCACCTATCTTGTTGATCATGTCAATTTCTGTCTTCTTGTTTGTAGTCAAGGTCTTCAGCGAGTCTCCCTTTGTCACGTCTTATTTTTATCAACTTGGAAGGAATCCAAGTTTTCTTTTCCTGTAGAAATATAAGCATCACCTCTCCTCCAGAATAATACATTTTGTGTTTTCCATTTTGATGTTAGAACATCCTTAAAACAAATAGACTGGCTTAGTTCAGCAGTTTTTTCCATTATCGTGTGTCTTTTGGTGTAGTTTTTTGTTCATTAGCATTTAAGAATTTAAAGTTAATAAAGCACTATGTTGTCTATTTCTGGGGGGGGGTCTTTTGCCTGTTAAGTATCACTTTTAGAGTATGATTAGATTTCTCCACAATTGCTTGTCCTGTAGGATTATGTGGTATATCTGTAACATGTTTTATATGATAATATGCAAAAATTGCTTTATTAGAGACGTATGACAGACCATTGTCCATTTTAATTTCTATGAGTATTTGCATAATAGCGTAACTTCTGAAACTAAAGCAGGTGTCCACTGAAACCCTGAATATGTGTCTATAGTATGATGTACATATTTCAGTTTGCCAAACTCTGTAAAATGAAACATACCTATTTGCAAAATTTCATTTATTTGAGTAGCTTTAGGGTTACTTCCTGTAGGTAATGGAGTTTGGTTATAGAATGAGCAAGTAGGGCATTGGCTTATAATTTCCTTGGCTTGTTGCCAAGTGATAGAGAGTCTTTCTTTAAACCTTTACTGTTAACATGGTGTTTTTTTTTTTTAATGGAATTCCAAAGCCTCTAGTACAATTCCTATTAATAGGTGGTCAATTTTATTATTACCTTGTGCCAGAGGGCTTAGTAGACTTGTATGGGATCTTATATGTGTTATACAATGGATGACTCCTATTTCTGATCATTTGTTGCAGCTGAAAACAGTAAACTCAACTCAGAGTTATCCTGAGTAAATTCAGCAGTCTCTATCTGTAAAACAACGCTTTCTGCATCTTGAGAGTCAGTCACTATATTGAGACTCTTGAAAATCTGATAACACCATGAGTATTGCATATAATTCAGAGTTTTTCAACTGATTTTGAGACTCTCAGCCATCTTACTTACATCTTCTGATTTATATCCTGCCTTTCCTGATTTATTAGCATCAGTGTAAAATATAGGGGTTCCAGAAATTAGAGTTCATTTTATTATATAAGGTAGAATCCAATTAGTTCTTTTTATGAACCAAAGTCGCTTGCTTTTAGGGTGTTCATTGTTAATCTCTCAAGAAATTACTGCATGCTCTTTGCCAATGCTCATCTTGTGCCCATAATGAGGCAATCTCTGTGTTAGCAAAAGGTGCCACAATTTCAGCTGGATCCATTCCAGCTAATTGTCAAAGTCTCATTTTCCCTTTTAGTATCAATTCAGAGACTTTCTCAATGTAGACTTTTAGTTTCTTACTTTGTTTATGTGCTAGAAATATCCATTCTAAGATACAATCTTCCATCTGCATAAGAATTCCAGTAGGGGAATGAGTAGAAGGCAAGATAATTAAGATGCCTTGGTCAATACAATCTAGATATGTATCCTGTAGTTTCTTTTAAATCAGAGCTAACTCTTTTTCATCCTCAGTGGATAATTTCCTCCAGCTATTTAAATCTTTATCATCTTGTAAGGATTGAAGTAAATCACTTAGGTCTTGAGTAGCTAAGCCAATCGCAGGCCACAACCAGTTAGTATCCCCCAGTAGCTTCTGAAAATCATTAAGAGTCCTTAATTGATTTCTTCTGACTTGCTGCTTTTGTGGCCTAACCTTCTGTAGATGTATTCTATATCCTAGATAATTAATAGAATCCCCTCTGTATGTTTTGTCCAGGGTTATTTGCAATGACCAGTAAGGCAAGGTTTTTCTTATTTCATCAACATTCTTTCTAGGATATTTATATATGAATCAGTCAATAAGATATCATCCATATAATGATAAATAATGGACTGAGAAAATCGTTCATCTCTAAAGAGTCATCTCTAATCAATATTGTATAAAATATTGACATGAGGTAGGGCTATTTAGCATTCCTTGTGGCAGGACTTTCCAATGATAGCTTTTTTATTGGACAACTTCTATAGAAGGTAGGTATTGAGAAAGCAAACCTTTCCTTATCATGTTCATGAAGAGGAATTGTGAAGAAAAACCAATCTTTTAGACCAATCACTATGATAGGCCATTTCTTAGGCAACAAGGAAGGCAATGGGATTCCAGGCTGCAAAGAACTCACTAGTTGAATAATCTTATTAACTGCTCTGAGATCTGTCAACATCCTACATTTGCCAGACTGACTTTAATGACAAATACTGGAGAATTCCAAGGGCTGGTGGACTCCTCTATATGCTGAATCCCCAGCTACTCCTGGACAAGCTGTTCTAGCACCTGTTGTTTTTCTTTTGTCATAGACCATTGATAAATCCAAATGGATTGGTTAGTCAACCACTTTAGTGGTAAGGCTGTTGATGTTTTGTCAGCCTTGATGTAAAATTAATTATCGGCCCCTGCTGTATCATATTTATGGACAGCCTAGACAGTCTGTAACTGTCTTTGATAATGTTCCTTAACTAATTTAATATTTTTAAAAGAAATATGACCAGTTTTATGGACAAGTTCTAAAACTGGGGATATTAATTTGTGTTTTCTATTGCTGTAATAGATCTGTTTTCCCTAAGTTTATGGCTATATCAGCCATGCATGGCATTAATTTTCCTATCCCTATACATCTAAGCCATCTGGTGCTTTGCTTTATTTGGGATAAAGTCTCAAATGCTTGAAATTGGATGTCTACCTCTTGGAGTAGCCAATCTGTTAGCTGAGATTTTGGAGAGATAATGGTGATAATTCTTCAGTGTCAACCATTCCTTTAATCCCAATATTGTTTACTAGTATTTTTAAGTTGGGCCTTTGATCCACTACAGAAATTTGTCAAAATATTAATTTTTGGCTCCCTTTTAGATTTATTGAATTGTCTATAGAATTTGCCTAGGTCTTGTTATCTGGTCTCACAACAACTGTTTTCAGAGCAGTGTTGTTTAATTGTCCTGAGGAAGAGAACTTGCCCTGTCTGGCATTGGGGCCTTCAAGAGTCCCTTCCTCTCCCCACTGGGAGATTTTTGGTAAAGTGTTGCCCTATTTGTCTCTTGTTGCTCTAAATTTCCTAGTCCAATATCGCCTTTTGTCATATCTTTTCTATTTTCCAGAAGGCACTGGCTAACTTTTGGGATTAATTTGGTTTTCTCTGAAGTTTATTTTGAGATGACCCTGCTTATCACAATTAAGACATTAGGAATTTTGGGTCATCTCAAGGCCTCTAGTGGCAGCTTCTTTTATTAAGGTCATTTCAGGCGAACAAGGTGCAACATCAATTGTATATCTATCTAATCCACTTACCTATTTATGCTGACCTTGCTTTCAATGGTCTGATTACTTCCTTGCATTCAATATTCACATTTTCAAAAGCTAAGAACTTGCTTAGTGTCTTTCTTGCTGATATATTCCTGTCCATAGAGGAAGACAACCTTTGCAAAAGGTCAGGGGATATTTCCTTTGGGCCTTGCATGACTTGAGAAGATGGTTCAAGTCTCCTTTCTGTTTCTGCAATTTTGTTCCAGGCCTTTAAGGCTGCCAAGTGACATAACGCTAAGGTTCCTTTGTCATGCATAGCCTGCACCTCTATCTCAGCAAAACAACCTTCATCAAGCAGTGATCTTTAGAAATATTTCTACCCAAGCTCTATTTTGTCATGCTTGCTATCTCATTAGCCTTTTCTCTCCACTATGAGAACCATTGTAAATATTGCTTTTGCCATATCCTTCGAGTATTGGGGTATTATTCTGTTTTTAATAGTCCAAGAAGTCAGGATTTATTTTACAAATGGCAAATGCATTCCAAAATTAATGACAATTTCATTAAATTTTCTCAGTTCTAACATATCTATGGGTTGCCATTCAAATTCCTGATAACTCTGTAGATGATCAACATCTGGTGGTCTTTGTTGTATACTAACTAGATAAACTAAAGTTTGTTTTCTAACAACTTTTGTTTGGCTTTCACTAATTTTATCTTCTGTCTCTGAGCATTTTCCCTAATTGATATAATAAGTTCCTCCCCTAAGGTCTTTGCCCATGTTTCATATCTCTCCTTTTGTTGCTCCTTCTGCTTCATAAATTCCTGTAATCTCTGTTCAAGGTTCTGCTTCCATAATTTAATTTTTATATTGTAATTCTGATATTCTGCTGTCTATTTTATTCTGATTGATTAGTTTTAAAAGGTTCTTCAAACCTGGCTTCCAATCCTCATTATTTTTCCTCTGCTGCTGAGTCTGCTCTGTGAGCTGTTGCATCCACTGTTCTAGCATCTTTTCTAGCTCCTGTCTCCAACCTTCATTCTCCTTTCTCTGTTGCTTATCATGACCTAGAATTTCCTGTGCCTTTAGTTCTAATGTTTCCTCTAGGCCATGTTATCAAGTCTTAGAATTCTCCTTCTGTTGTCAATTTTCCTTTATAACTTCCTGTATCTTATGTTCTAGGGCCTGCTTCCATTATTTCTCTTTATGTTGTAATTCTGATATTGTATTATCTATCTTATTTTGATTTACTAACCTTAGTATATTATACTCTAGACTCTGCTTCCAAATTTTATCACTGTCTCTTTGCTGTTCAGTCTGATCTATCAAGTTTTGTATTTTTTTGTTCTAGTATTCTTTTTAGCTCCAGTTTCCAACGTTCATTCTCCTCTCTGTTGCTTATCTTGACCTGTAAAATCCTGAACCTTTAATTCTAGTGTTTCCTATAGGTCATGTTGTCAAGTCTTAAGCTTATCTCTCTGTTTCTCAGTCTCATCTCTGAATTCTATGTCTTTTGTTCTCGTATCTTTTCAAACTCCTGTCTCCAACTTTTATGGATTTCCCCTAATCTCTTTTCTAAGGCTTGTAGTTTTTATCTAGGGCCCTGTCTTTTGAGAAGACATAGTAAATCAAGATACTTAATATTGTAATAACAGTAATTGACAAGGTGTCTATTTCCTTTAAATCCATCCCTGAATCATTCAAAATATAATCCCATAAAACTCAAAATGTATTTATTGTGTTTCCTCATCTTTAAGTTTTATATATATATATATATATATATATATATATATATATATATATATATTTAGTACTACCTGATCCAGAACTTTTTGTAACGTTGTCTACCTCTGCTGTTTGATTCAGGACATTGCAGTCTTCTCTGATTCTTTTATTCACAAGGAGAGGCTAACTGTGGAAAGACCCAAGGCTTCTGTGTTTCTGAGCTGGCTCTCTGTCTTTGGATTGTAGCTGGCAGCATGTGCACTGATCTCAGGCAGCCTGCAGTGTAAGCAGTCAGCACCACATGTCCTGTGTAATCATGGAGATATGGGGACGTGAGCATGAGAAGGCTCCCTTGGGTGTAGATGGCCAGATCAGCCTGCAGGCAGTTGTGCTCTAGGATCCCCCATCCCTACTTAGGTCCAGGGAACCTTACACTGGCTCTGCCCAAGTCCCAACTCAGGCTGTGGTGCTGCCCCTGGCTGCAGTGTTCTGCCCGGGCTTGGGCTCTCTGTAAATCCCTCAGACCAAGTCAGCTTTCAATCTACACACTGCTTCAGCCTTAAATCACAGGCACAGCAGTTTATTTATGTGGGGTGGATTTTTATCTCGGGGTAGTTGTCTTCTAAGCAGCACTTTGGGTGCCAATTGGTTGCAGTAATTTTCAAACCCAATAAGCCCATATAAAAACACACAACACATTTACTATATTTATAAGCTATTCTCACTTATTCCCCAGCTGTGAGACACTTTGCTATTTGCAGTTTTTCCTGGCCATGTGGTTCTGCTCCATATTGGCTTCCATCTCTTTCCCTTCCTTCTTTCTCTTCTCCATCTTCTCTACTCTGAGACCCAAGAGTTCTACCTTTACCATCTACTGCCCAGTAATAAGCTCTAGCCTTTATTTGACCAGTTAGAATGGGGAGTAGGTTCAGTGAGATTACCTGAGTATGTGATACACTTCTTGTCAGGGACAGCTCCTCTTGAGCAAGCAGAATTAACACCAAAATACAACACCAGGGCAACCTACAACAGCCTCCTCTTCCTCCTCCTTCTCCTCCTCTTCCTTCTTCTCTGCCTCCTCCTTCTATTTCTTGTGTTTCTCTATTTATTCTCCTCCTCTTCCTCCTCCTCTGCCTCCTCCTCTATCTTCTCTTTCTTGCAATTCTCTATCCTTCCTCCTCCTCCTCTTTCTCCTCCTCCTTCTTCTCCTTCTTCATGGATTCTCTATTTCCTTGGTATAAATTATCCATTGCAACTGATTTCAAAAATTAAAAGCACCAAAGAGTTAACAACAGACTTAAACAAAATCCTAAATATTTAACATTAACATTTTTGAATTGTGGCATGCTGGCAGCTTACTCAGGTGTCCCCACCAGTATTTTGTGCATTTTTCCCAGAAGGCAGGTCATTTGGACAAAAATTAAGTAAGAAATTCAGAATTAATTGATACCATACATCAAATGGACTTAATGAATATCTATTTGATGTTCTGCCCAAACACCAAAGGATATATATTCTACTCTGAAGTCTACGGAAGATTCTCTAAAATAAACTACATCCTGAGATGCAAACTAAATCTTAACAAATTCACAAAGATTGAAATAACTCCATGTGACCTATCTGATCATAGTGCAATAAAACTTAAAGTTGAGAGCACACATTTCTGGTAAGTTTTCAAAGTTATGGAGTTTAAACAGTGCATAACTGAATGATGAATGTGTCGAAGAAGAAATCAAGAAAGAAATAAAAATTTTCCTGAACTAAATGAAAATAGATTCACAACAAAACCTCTGGGTCACATTGAAAGTAGTCCTATAAATTTCTAGCTCCAAGTGCCTAAATTAAAAAGATAGAGCACAAATGACTTAATAATGAAACTTAAAAATTTAGACAAACAAGAACAATCCAAAACCAAATTCACTATGTGGAAAGAAATAATAAAAATCAGAGACTATATTAATGAAATAAAATAAAGAAAATAGAAAGAGTCAATGAGTTTATGACCAAGTTCCTTGAGAGGATACATAAGATCCATAGACCCTTGGACCATGTGAGCAAAAGAGAAAAAAAAAGGACCCAGATTAACAGAATCAGAAATGAGCAAAGAACATTAAAACAGACACCAAAGAAGTCTAGAATAGTATAAAAGATTACTTTAAAAACCTATTATTTCTAGGGAGCAGACTAAGTCTTGGGTGAATGAAGTCCCAAGTAAATGTATTCTGTTGATATAAGCTGTTGGGTTGGCCTGGTGCGGCTACAAATTCAAATACTAAGTTCTATATCCCATGTCTGGTTGCCCCAAGAGGAATGAATTCTCACATACACCAAATCTTTGTGAATTTATTTCAATCTTTGTGAATTTGTTAAGATTTATTGTGCATACTTGCTCTCCTACTTAATAGGCCAATAAAAGGCCAAAGCTTGTGATTGGGTAGTATAGAGAGGAAGATGGGACTTCCTGGAGGGAATGAGGAACTCTGGAAAGAAGAGGAAGGTCCTTTTGTCAGTAGACATGAGGGGAGACTGACATAACTACAGGCCTGGGAGGTATAGTTAGCTATGTGGCTGGATGGGGCTAGATGGTTGGGTTAACATAGCTGGGAGTCTGCCCAGATAAGGCCTAAGCTTTGTGATATTAAAGGCCTCTGTGTGGTTATTGGGAACTAGCTGGGTTAAGGAAAAACTGATGCCATATTATTTTCAGCTTTAATTAATATATACACAATATTAATAGTCACTTTATACAATAAGCAAGGCCACATCAAGGATCCCAGACCTATAGGGAAATGGCAAAGTTCTCCAGGGTGAGGCTCAGAAAGGAAAAGCAAAGTCTTTCTCTTATATTTTTGGTTGTGAGCCTAGCCTTTAATGGCTAAGCTATCTCTCCAGCCCATCGAAGTCTTTCTCAAAGTCCATGTGTGTGGATGTTGATAGTGTATGCAGAAAATATCCACCAAAGCTTTCTCTTCCTAGATATTCATGGTCTAAAGACCACTCCCCTACAGAGACTGCTCTTACTGAGATTAGCTAATCCTCTCTCCTTGTTCCTATGTATACCATGGACTTTGTCTCCTTGATTATCGGAATATAACAACCCAACTTTCTTGTTCATCTGTATATAATAATCCCATTTCTCTATTCAACTCTCTATAATAAACTCACTGAGATTATGGGTTTCTAAGCCTTCTCTATCAGAGAACCCAGAGACCACCTAATCCCAGCTCTCTTTCTTCACACTCTTGCCACCCAAGTCAGGTTCAACACTGGTACCATGAAGAACATGACAGTACTGCATTAAGCTAGAACATCTAAATGAAAGATGGATTTCTAGATTCAGCCACACCACCAAAACTAAAGCAAAAAGAGACCAGAAACCTAAACAGACACATAATAAATATGGAGATTTGAGTAGTAATAAAAATCCTCCAAGAAAAAGGTATCCAGGACCAGATGGATTCACAGGAGAATTCTACCAAACATTCAAAGAAAATCTACAGCCAATCCTTCTGAAGCTCTTCAAAAACATAAGAACAAAAGGATCACTCCTAAACTCCTTCAATGAAGCCAGTATCATTCTAATATTAAAACCATGTAAAGATACAATATAAAAAAGAAGAAAATTAAGGGCAATATCTCTGATGGACATAAATACAAAAATCCTCAATAAAAATACAAGCATACATCAAAAAGATTTTCCACTGTTACCAAGTTTGCTTTATCCTGGAAATGCAGAGATGCTTCAACATATCCAAGTCAATAAATGTAATAAATCACATAAATGGGTAGAAGACAAAGAATTCACAAGATTACCTCAATAGATGCAGAAAATCTTGTGACAAAATCTAACATATTTTTATGCTGAAAGTCTTGGAGAATGTGGGACCAGAGGGAAATATCTCAACACAATTAAAGATATATATGAGAGACTCACAGGCAACATCATCCTAAGTATACAAACACTAGAAGTAAGACAACAGGTAAGGAATGATATAGATGTCCAGTATCCACACTATTTTTCAATATCATCCTTGAAGTGCTAGCTAGAGCAATAAGGCAAGAGAAGGAGATTCAAAGGCTATAAATAGGAAAAAAAGTCAAAATTTCTTTATTTACACATGACACTGTATTATACAGAAAGGATTCCAAAAATTCGACCAAAAAACTAGAAATGACTAACAATTTCATCAATGTGGCACAATACATCAACTTGCAAAAATTATTTGATGTGACCCATGGAGAGATGCAACACACAAATAATAAATTTAATGAGTTTTATGATTTATACAAGTCAGGGGACTATGTCTAGTACAAACTTTAAGGGATAATGGTGGAATGAAGATAAAGCTAAATCAGGTTGAGTTTGTCGGTTTGACTCCAATGTGTGCAGGTTCCTGGTTTAATGTTGTATTTTGAACAGTTACAAAAAGTGTCAACAGTTTATCTGATTGGTTTGTTGAAGTACGGGTCCAAGTATATTGTTTTAGCTAGGATTTTGTTGCTGTGATGAAGCACCATGACCATAAGCAGCTTGGGAAAGAAAGGGTTTATTTTGCTTACATTTCCACATCATAGTCCTTACAGAGGGAAGTCAGTGCAAGAACTCGAGTTCCATGGGAACCTGAAAGCAGAAACTGAAAGAGAAGCCATGAAAGACTGAGGTTTACTGATTTCCTCCCAAGAGCTTGCTCAGCATGCCTTCTTATAGCACACAGGACCATTGGCCCAGGGGTGACACTCCCCATAGTCAACTGGGTCCTCCCACACCAATCACCAAGCAAGAAAATGCTCTACAGGCTTACCCATGGGCCAACCTGAAGTACATTTTCTCACTTGAGGCTGCATATTCTCATATGACTGCTTGTGTCAAGTTGACATAAAACTAGTCAGCACAAATGGCCTATTGTGAGTGGAAATGCATGACATCAATTAACTTAGTGTTGATGAAGGAATTAAAGTGTCCAGGGAAATTGAAATGGTGGCAATGATTTGTCATCTGAAACCATTTTCTTACAATGGGGCTGTGTGGGGGAGGTCCAGAAGACATGCATTTCACTGATATTATAAAAGACAGAGTTGTCTGAAAGACATCAGCATATTTGAGAAACTCTGTTGTTGCTCTTCTCTGTATGCCAGGTGTCTATGGGTATGTCAGATGATCAGGTCTTCACTGCTGCACAGCAACCTATCTCCAAGTCAGTGCCTGGAGATTGTAAGAGTGTGCAATTTGTTGCGTCCATAGGCCATATAGAGAGGTTTTTTTTGGGGTCTGGCTAATCTTGATAGAGTTAGTTCCAACTTCTGCAGTGAGCTGGAGGGTCAGCCATTCCAGAATGGACTCATTAGTACAGTGATGGATTATTTATAGACCAATTCAACAGTGACCCTTATGTTTGTGTCTTATTCTACAGTAAGTTAGCCCTGGATGGTACTCTCAGAATGAATGGGGATCTAAGACATGAAGCAAGTGAGAGTACACCTTGTTAGGGCTTTGCATGGAACTTGCAACCATCGCTTTGTTCATAATATTTTGGACAAACTCAATTGCTCAAGTCTAGGGAGTGGGAAATAGAGTCCCTTTATGGACGCAGTAATGGAAAAAAATTATACTGCAAAAGGAAAGACTTTAGGAAGACTGTTAAGCCAAAGCCATTTTTTTTCAATCAATGACAGCTTTCACCATTCACTCTCATATGAGCAGGGAGATAAGATGTGCCTTGCCTTTGTCAGACTTTTATATTAGTAAAATGCCTGCCAGAAGCAACCTAAAGGGCAGCACATTTACTTTAGTTCCTGGCTTCAGAGGTTTTAGGCTGTGATTAGGGGCTCTAATGTTTCTGGGCCATAGCAAGTCTGAACATCATGGCAGAAAAAAAGTAGAAGAGCAAAGTAGCTAAACTCTCTGATGATGGGGAAATGGAAGGAAGAGCATGGTGCAGAGAAAGTTATAGCCCCTGAGGAGCTGCCCAAGTGCCATTCATCCTTCAACATTTGAACATTTCCATCGCTTCTCAATACTGTAATCAAATGATGAACGCTTGAGTGGAATAATCCGTCAATTACATCAGAGCTTCACAGTTCAAGCACTTCTCTAAAGACAGCAGTGAAAATCAAGTCTTTACACAGAAGCATTTAGGGCAGTGATTCTCAGCTTTCCTTATGCTGTGACTTTAATAAGTTCTTCATATTGTGGTGACCCCCAACCATAAAATTATTTCATTGCTACTTCATAACTATAATTTTGCTATTGTTATGAATTGTAATATAAATATCTAGTACACAGGTTATGTGATACATGACCCCTGTGTGGTCATGAGCCACAGGTTGAGAACTGCTGCTTTAGGATGATGTTTCATATCTAAGTCATGTTTTTTTTTTATAAGGGACCACCACGTCGTGCAAAACAGACAAGACCACAAAGCATAATAATTCCAATGCTGCTCAAAAGATCAAGTTCAGAGTCTTCTCTGAGACTCAAGGCAAACTTTTAGTTAGGAGCCTTAATAAAAATTGAAAAATAAAACCCTAGTTACATACTTCGGATATATAGTGGATCATGGAGCGTATTCTCACTTTAAGAGGGAGAAATGGGGCATTGGAAGGAGCCAAGGAGTCAATCATGGCTGGTACCTAGCAGAGAAAGCACTAAGGTCTATAACTGAATGTCTGGATTCCAGGGACATCTTGATGTATTGTACACTTGAAAATGTGTAAGTAAACCCCCTCTACCACAACCTTGTTGGATGCAAACCACACAGTCTCTCTTAGGTTGGCTCTGACCTTCATCTTTACCCAGCAGTGGTCCATGCTTCCAGCATCTCTAATTTCTTGGAATGTCTATGATATTTTTGACTCCAGTCTCACATATTCATGTGTCAACTTTGAAGGGGTTGTTGGAAAAGATTTTAATCTTGATATGCATGGATTAAATGCATGCCATTTAGACTTTTCAATCTTTGTGTGAACCTCCAGAGTACTACAGTTTGTGCATTCTGTGTGCCACCAAAACCAAGCATCATCTGGATGAGGTCCAGATTTTGTTGGTTCAAGCAATATCTAGGCTCCAATGATGCCATAATTCTTGTACGTCTGGATGGCCAAACATAGGAAGGTTTTCAATGCTTGCTGTATGTCCTGACAAAATCTTTCCAGTGTTTCACATTAAAACCTTGGGCCTGTGATGGATTGATTGTGGATAGCCTGTGAAATGCCCTCACAAAGCCACTTTCTTATTATCTTAATACAAAGTATCTGGCTTCTTTTTAATAACCCAACAGGCTATAGAAAACGTGACTTCTTTAGAATATTAACCACTTTCCTTATTGCTGTGATCAAATATCTTAACAGAACAACTTAAGGATAGACAGGTTTGTTTCATCATAGCAGAGAAGACATAGCAGTGGGGACAGCCAATGGTTATGGCTGCAGGAGTGCATGGCAGCAACGTGTGACGTGACACTTATCAGAGAGAACTCAAGATGCTATAGTGCCAGCCACAATCCTCAAGGACCTCGTCTCCAGCTCTCTTCTTGTATCATTGAGGCTCTATTCCTTTTTTGTTTTTATTTAACTTTGTATTGAGTCTTTGTGAATTTTATATCATGCACCCCAATCTCATTCATCTCCCCATCCCTTTTATCCTTGCAAGTCCCCCAAAAGAAAAAAAAATCATTGTGGAAGCTGTAGTGTGTTAGACTGTGTATACGTTTTTGTCCACACATCTTTAATTGCAAATGTTCATTGCAATGAGTCATTGGTCTGGTTTGAGACCTCTGGCCTCTGCTACACTATCAACACTGGGTGCTTCCCAGGACTCCCTTCAGATATCCTGTTGTTGACTTGTGTCATGGAGATACTGAATCTTTGGATCTGCAAGACTGGCCCCTTCACATGCTCCATCAACTTGTAGATGTTGGGATAGGCCAACTTAAAGCCCTACATCAGGGCCTACTGGTAGCTGAGTTGGTAAGCCTACCAGCTTTCCCACACTCCCACCACCAGGGTGAGCTTTCTAGCACTGCCCAATCTAGATCACCCATTACTACAGCAGGTGAGGGACATGGAAGCCTTACTTCTTAACAGCCCCTAACTTCCTAAAACAGCACTTTCAGACGGGATGCAGGTGTTCAAATGTGCACCTGTGAGAACATATCATATTGAAACCCTGACAGTCAGCTCTAACTTTATAAGCACTCTTCTGATCCAACCACAAGCTTTTCAAATCTATTTTGTTGTACATACTGCTCCAGATTTTCATTGTATCCCTGGCTATAAGCAGCTGACAACATGTAGACAGTGGCCTGAATCCTGAAACGTCTTGAAATTTATTTTGCAAGATGAATTACTCTATCAATTTAAGCTTAAGTACCCACAAAGACTTGGGACATCAAGGTGGAGGTTGGTTCTAAGCTTTGATTCAATCAGGAATCTGCGTGTCCAATCGCCAAAGGTCCTTGCCCCCAGTTGGTTTTTAATCAATCAGTAAAGATGCCATTGGCCAATGGCTGAGCAAAGGAAGATCAGGCAGGACCCTTAGAGTTGCACAGGCTAGGATGCAGAGGATAGGAGGAGGAGGAGGAATCATCATGAAGCGGTGGGATAAGGATGGACAACAGAGGAGCTGCAGGAGATAAAGCTAACCAGCTTGTCTGTTCTGCTGTGTCAAAGGTTCTGAGAGAGAATATTTGAAAGGATCAGAACTCTCTGTGCCCCTGCAGCACTGAGAACTAACTAGAGTAAACCAGAGCCCCTGCAGGTATATCTGGAGACAGATCTCTCTGCTGCCCAATTAATATGTTAGCTCATTAAATCTACCTTTTGCTTATTTTGTAAACTTGTGACTTTTCTTGGTGATTACCCACTTGTGGACTGGTCTCCTTTGCTGGGCTGTGAGGCCCTGAAGGCAGCTTTGATAACAACTTTCTTTGTGTTCTTAGTACCAGGCACAGTGACTTCATGATTCAATTCAACCAGTGCCTGTGTGTGCATAAATTGTAGCTTATTCACAAACTCTAGGGGTTAAGAATTGTGTGACTACTCCTGGTTTCAACATCTAACATTCTGAAACAGTATTTTGTCCACATTACTAATCTTGTTGCTCTGTTGCACAGCACAGAAGTCCTTTGTTCTGAGATAACAAACCACCCCTCATGCTATTACTGTAATTATATAATTGTAACACTGAATCCTTTCCCTAGGTGGGGTGCATTTGTCTTTATTCCTGTATGCTTTTAGCTCCAGGAAATTTAATAATATCTTTCTAAGCCTAGATTTCTTACAGTTGATATTTATGAACCCTTGTGCTTTCCTTAAACTAGGAAAAGTTCATAGTATGACCATCTGGTCTTTTTACAAGGGAGTGAATTCTGTGTCAACCATTTTTTTTCAAATCCCAAATTAGTGGCTACTCAAATTTCAACTCCTTGTTTAGATGACTTGATATAGGCTTTTTTTCCATTCAAAATACTTTGCAGATATCCTAATATGTGCCAATCCCTGGAATAGAGCAGCAGAGAACAATATAAAGTTTATTTTTCTTCAGGAGTGGTATGAGAATAGGATAAAGCATTGAGGGATGCTAATATTTGGGTTGGTTGGGGCTTTGAATGCTCTTCTTTTAGAAAGGCATGGTATGCTGACAAATCTGTTTCCCCATGTTGCTGCTATTCCTTTCTACAGCCCCAACCTATAGCATAAGTGACCCCAAATTATGAGGCAATAGAAGATGGCTTGACATCTGGTAGAGATTGGGAAAGCCTCAAGCACTCAGGAAATTGTCACAATGAACATTGTCCTCAATGGCAAATAACCAGAGAACTTTGAAGCTGGGATAATGATCATGATAATAAACTAGCAAACAGCAAAGGTTTGGGAGGTTAGGGAGTAAGGTGATCAAAGCGAGCCTTGGTGACCAGCCTCACATCCTGGATGTGACGACAGGCATGCAAGGTGCAAGACTTCACAATGTTCTAGATATGAACATTCTTTCATTCTTGAGTGAATGTGAAGCCTTGATTTTGTAGACAGAGACAACTAGGGATTGAAAAATCTACCTGGACTTAAAATGCATTTGTCAAGTCAAATACAGGTCCACTGAGAAAAAGTAGAGGTTTCACTGGTTCGTGGTTTTAAAGGAATGCAATTTACAACTAAGCTATTTTGAAATTAGGGCAATCCCATGGGGCTGGGCTTATAAATAAAAACCATAATCTAAAAGAAGACACTGAGCATAGGGTTTAGTGACTATGTCAGGAAAGGCAGATCCTGAAGAGCTGAACTTTAGAAATAAATAAGTCACAATGGTGAACCTCCGAGGGAAATAAGAACTCCAAATGGCTTCCATATATTATTAAGATGTATAGTTTTCAACTATCACCACAAATACATGTACACAGAAAAAATAAAAGAACTCACAGGGAGCCTGGCACACTCAGCAAGCCAACTAGAGACTTTACAAAGCATAAAGAAACCAAGAAATGCATGACTATAATGATTTAGAAAGCATATGATTTAGATATTAAATTCCACAATCTAGTGAAAACATTAATGTTGGGAAACACAATACCTGATATCAAACTGTTATTGGAGGCACTCAAGAAAAGATTTGAATTGGAAAATTCTGCAAACATAAAGACTGGTCAACAGAACTATGCAGCATGAACATCAGAAAGACAAAAAAGAAATAAAATGTTCATGCGATGCCATAGATCACAAAAGGTTTCAGCACTATATCAAAGAAGCTAAGCAAATACTGAGTAATATAACTTAAAAGACACCCATGCTAGACATTCACTATCCAAATTGTCACGAACACAAAGACAAAGACAGAAACATGAGAGCATGTGTGTGTGCGTGGGTCAGTCATGTGCAGAGGGACCTACAGCTGTTCTCGTCAGAAACCAGGGAGGCCAGAGGCCAGAAAGCTAACATACTAAAAAAGCTGGAACAACAACAACAAAACTTTCCTATCAATCAAAAATCACATATCTAGTAAAACTGGTTAGAATAAAGATGTTTCACAATAAGCAAATATTTCACACAATCATCAAAAGCTGAATATTAGTAACAACAACAACAACAACAAAAACCACAAGGAAATAAGAGAGACAACTGAGTCTATATAGAGAATAAGAACAGGGCAGAGTAAACATATATTTCGGAATTCTAATTTATTTGAAGGGGAAGATACAAAATAATAAGTATGAACAGACACTGTTAGGTTTATAAAATACATACTTATAGTATTTGTAATGTCTGTGTCGGTAATAGGAGAAGAACTGGGAAAGAAGCTGATCTATAATGAAGCATGTTTTTATTAATCTTTTTATTGATTTACATTTCAAATGATATCCCCCTTCCCAGTTACCCCTCTACTAACACCCCATCTGTTCCCCCTCCCCTCTCCCTTTTGCCTCACCCCTCTAGCATCTCTCTAACCTGGGGCATCAAGGCTCCATCCCCTCCCACTGATGTCAGAGAAGGCCATCCTCTGCTGCATATGTATCTGGAGTCCTGGATCCCTCCATGTATACTCTTTTTGGTTGGTGGTTTATTTCAGGACCTAGAAGGAAGGACCAGGGAGGGAGCGAGGAGGGGAAGGGAAAAGGTGGGAGGGAACAGGTGTTGGAAGGAACATGAGAGAAGTACAGAGGATAGGGGAATCTAAAAGAAACATGTAGCAGATGGGGATGGGGAACTGGGGGAGCCACTAGAAAGTCCAAGACTCCAGGAAAGCTAGGGGCTCCCAGGAGCCAATGGTGATGACTTTAGTTGAAATACCCAACAAAGGGGAGATACCACTTCTAGTAGGTAGGCAAGGTCCCCAGCTGAGGGATGAGGCTACCCACAGATCTCAAAATTTTAAGCCCAGAAATGTTCCTGTCCAGAAAGACAAGGACAAAAAATGGAACAGAGATGGAAGGAAAGGCCATCCAGAGACCACCTCACCTAAGGATCCATCCCATCTGCAGACACCAAACTTCCACATTATTGTTGATACCAAGAAGCACTTGCTGACAGAAGCCTGATATGGTTGTTCTCTGAGAGGTTCTACCAGCACCTGACCAATACAGATGCAGATACTCACAGCCAACCACTGGACTGAGCCCAGGGATCCCAATGGAAGAGCTAGGGGAAGGCCTGAAGGAGCTGAAGGGGATTTCAACCCCATAGGAAGAACAATATCAACTAATTTGACCACCCAGAGGTCCCAGGGACTAAACCACCAACTGAAGCATAATTTTTTGAGGCAGTATTTCTATGCAGCCCAAGCTGGCCCAAGCATGCAATGTATGTAATGTAGTTCAGATTACTCTTGAACTTCTGGTTATCTTTGTTTCCTGAGTGCTAGCATTGCAGGCATGCACCATCACTCCTAGTTTGAGTTTTGTTTTGTGTGTGGTATGTGTGTGTGTGTGTGTGTGTATGTGTATATGTGTGTGTATGTGTTCTATATTTTTCTAGAATTAATTATTTACATAAAAGTTTTTAGTTTTAGGTAGCCTCCATTCAATAGCTGAGGCTGTCCTGGAACACAGTATGAAGCCCAGATTGACCTCAAATAGTCAATCTTCCTACTCTGGTTTCCTGAATGCTGGGATTATAGTTGTGACCAACTTCCTCGGAAGATTTCTCTTATTGTGCACGAACGTTCATAATATAATGATTAATAAAAGCCAGAAAGTTGAAATACCTCAAATACATACTGAGAAATGGATAAACAAAATATAGGCTAGCCCAACAGTGAAATGCTATTCAGATATTAAACATGAAAGAAGTACTGGCTTGGGCTATAACTAGAAGAATATTGACAACTTTATGATAAATTAACAAAGCAGACATGAAGAACAACATAGGTTCTTCTAATATTGGACACCTAAAACAGCACATCCATAGAGACAGAAAGAAGATTAACGTTTCCTGGAGTCAGTGTGGAGAAAACATCAGGGAACAGTATTTGTGAATGCGTGGTACTGGAGGAGGGTGGGAAAAGTATTCTAGAATTATAGCTTTTGGTTTTCCTGGGGAGCATCTTCATGTCTATTTCATTTGGAAGGACAGTATTGTTGGGTCTTGAATTTGGGGCCAGTAGCATTCAATTTCAACCCTGTTGCTGTGTGCCCAGAACCTTCCCTCCCTCATGGATCATGCTGAGAAACCAGCTCTTAGTCTTATTCAAGATGCCTGTGAGGATAAGCTGCTTTCTGGACCCTGGAACATTCTGTGTGTCTTGTTTCCTGAGAGCTCCTCTAAGATGTGTGTAGATGGGGATTTTTTTTAAAAAAAAATTAAGCTAGAAGCTTTTATTATAAGGTGAAATAGGCTTATTTAGCTTTAAAATGCTAGTTTCTACCAGCTTTGTTTTATATGTTGATTCTTTTTTCTTTTTTTTCTGTTATTTTATTTAATTTTTTATTTATTCGTTTTATATCCTGCTCACTGCCCTCCTCTCCACAATCCTTCTCCCACCCTCTCCTTTTCTACTGAGTGGGTGGGGACCCCCTGGATGTCCCCCCACCCTTAGACAGGGATCATGTTGAGTATGTTGGGGTTTGAATGCATAGATTATTATTTTTCATCAAATTTGGGAATTTTGATTTTTTTTGCCAAATATTATTCTTGATTCTTTATCTTTCTTTTCTCCTTATAAGGTTCACATTGTACATGAACTTTTATACTTCATGTCCTGAGGCCATACTCATCTTTCTTCATGTGGTAACTAATGCATGTTTATGCATATGTGTGTGTTTGTGCATGTACCCATGTGTATCTTGAAAAGACCAGAGTAGAATGCTGGGGGTATTGCTCTATCATGACTTTCCAGATACTGCCTTTGAGACAGGGTCTCTTACTGGATGAACCTGAAGCTTAGTGGTTTTAGCTGGGCTCCTGGTTAGTCTCTGTCCCCTCAGCACTGGATTTCGGCACACATTGTCAGCCCCAGCTGTATTGCAAGTTCTAAGGATCCAAACTCAGATCCTGATGCTTGGTTAGTAAGTTCTCCTCCCCACTGGGATAGTATTAGTTTTAGTATTAGTATTCTCATTTCTTAGACTAGATAACCTCAACAAACCTATTGTCATTTCAGCTAACACTGCTTATTTAAAACTATAGCGGAGGTCAGATGATGCATTTTGTTCCAGTATACTTTTCAGTTAAGCCTTGGATCATATATATAGTGAGCATAAGCCGGGCAGTGGTGGCACACGCCTTTAATCCCAGCACTTGGGAGGCAGAGGCAGGTAGATTTCTGAGTTTGAGGCCAGCCTGGTCTACAGAGTGAGTTCCAGGACAGCCAGGGATATACAGAGAAACCCTCTCTCAAAACAAAAACAAAAACAAACTATAATGAGCATATAGATATGTGTTCCATTACAGATTGTGCACAGGCTAGCATAATATCTTTCGTGATCTCTTTTATTTGGAAGTGTGTTTTATTTCCTTCCTTGCAATTCTTTAGGCCACAGAGCCATTATTTCTTTGAGCATTCAAAAGGCTATCCTAGGGTTGATCAGGGTGGCATATACTTATAATCCCAGAACACAGAAGGAAGATTGTGAGTTTGAGGCTAGCCTGAACTATATAGTAAGACACTACATCCAGACACACAACACACCAATGTTAGAACCTTACAAAGGTTTTGTGTAGTGAGCTCAAAGGTTCAGTTCTACCAAAGATTTCTGTTGACTGTGGTTTAGCTGTAGTTTTTATGTGGAAATGATCACTTACATAACAAAAAGTAGAGGCCATGGACATAACATCTCCCCTTTCCCCCAGATTTGGTATTAAAATCATTTGTTATAATTTTAATACATTTCTTAAGTGGGCTCTTTGAAACCTGTGTTGGTTGTTGTTTGTGGCCATTAGGATCTCTGGAATTTAGTGGACTGCCAGAGTGTGAACAGAATTTTTCTTAAATTTTCAGATCTGTTAAATCTCTCTACACATTTAGAAAAGGAAAAATCTTTAGTTTACAGCCAAATACTTGGCTCTACAGTAGTATCTATTTCCTCTTACAAAGAAACTCAAGGGTCATCAGAGGCACAACCTACAGCCTCCTCATTTTTTTTAAAAAAAAATTTGTTAGTTGTGCATGTGTGCATATATGTACATGTGTCTGTTCACATGTATATATGCGTACCTGTCTGTACATGTGTGTGTGTGTGTGTGCCTGTGGAAGTCAGAAGGACATGAGATCCCTGGAGCAGATGGTTGCGAGCTAGCTGCCTGGCATGTGTGCAGGGAAACTGAACTCCAGCCCTGGGCAAAAGCAGGCTTCTGTGCTTTTTCCTTTTTCCTTTCCTTCTGATATGTAGCCTTGAACATGCATTCACATCTGCACATGAGTTTGGATGTCTGAATTCCAGGAATATTTTGGAACTTTTAAAGGTCCATATGGACATCTCATTAATTCGTGTTTTCTTTTCCGATTTTGGCTAGACTGTTGCCTGCTTACTTCAACTGCTCTCTATCTAGGGAATTGAAATGTTAATTGCTTCTGGTTATTTACTTTTTTTTTTTTTTTTTAAATCAAATGCACTATGAACCAGGGAAAGTTTGGGTTAGTCTAAGTGCAGACAGCTTTACAATTGAGGGTCTCCCAGTGAGACTCATGCCAGCTCACAGAGAAGCAGTTCTCTGTGAGAACTTTAGAAGGTCTCCCAGATCCTCTCTCCTTCCTCGGTGGCTGTAAGAATGATGCTTCTCACTGTTGCTGAGTTCATAGATTGGAAGGGCTGAGTAGTAATAGGAGAACTTTAAAAACCACAATGCTTACTAGTCTCATGGAAAAAATCTCTCACAATCTGGCTTTTATTCGCACTTAATTTGATGATCTCCGGTTCTATCCATTTCCCCCCGATAATGACATCTTTTTCCTTTTCTTCATTAGCCTTTTGTTCTTTAACAGATATTGCTGCAATCCTTTGGCAAATTCCAGAGTTCTGAAAGTCGAATCTGGAATGGTCTGCCCATGCCTCTGTGCTGTGAGGCTTTCCAAAGCTTTTCAAGAGCCCCTACTCAGCCATTTTACTGAGGTCATCCTTAATGTTGTTTTAAAGCTCTTACCACAGTGACTTGGTAATGAAGACTTCCAAAGAGTCAAAGTGTGTGTTTACTGTGTGAGTGAAAACAGGAATCAACCTGAGAAAGAAATGCTAGAATTCACAAATATTTGGAAATATAAATTATAAATTGTGTGACAAATAGCAAATGGGGAATGGAATTATAGAATAACTGAACTTGAATCAAATTATTTAACATCCCAGTATTTAGAAGAAGAAGCCAGTAAGGTGGTAGAAGCACTTCACACACAGTTAACACACACACACACACAAACATACACATGCACACACTGTAACACATATATACACACACTGTAACACATACACACATATACTATAACACACACTGTAACACATGCACACCTTAACACTCACAGTATAACACAGATATGTATACACTATAACATATGTACATATACTATAATACACACAGACTGCAGCAAATACAGTTACACACATACACACTGTAACACATACAATAACACACATGCACACACTATAAACCATGACCCACACTGTAACACACATACACACACATAAACACACTAAGACAACTCTGTAACTCTGCACATACAAACTGACACAATGAAGTCGAATCAGTGCTCAGCAGTGATAGCTTAAAAGCTGATACTAAGAAGGAAGCTGAGTGTCAGTCACCTCCTGTGCAGCTTAACACTGGAAACTGACCACAGAAAGCTAAAGACAGCAGAATGAGCAAAAGAATCCAAAGGATGAGACAGAAAAATAGGACAGCAAAACTAAACTTCATTTAAGAAGATAAAAAAATAGATTGAGAAAGGCTTAGCTACACCGAGGCTGCAGGGAGAGATGCCAGGAAGGAGCCACACATGTATGTGGAAGAGCCGCATGACTGCTTGATATTGGGAGAGATGAAGATGGTTATGAAACAATACCAATTACAGAGCTGAATGTGGCTCAACTAACAAACAACAATTTCAGTGAAATGAACCATTTCCTAGAAAGATGAAGATTGTTAAAAATGATGCAGGAACAAAAAGTAAAACTGAAACATACAAATAAAACATTGAGTTATTTACTCACGAGCGCGCGCGCGCACACACACACACATGCACACTGAGAATATAAAGTTATATGTCTGCTCTCAGGAAGAAAAATCTAAAAAAATCCAAAACCAAAACAGCAACAACAAAACCCCAGTATATGTAAGGATTAGCAGGGCCCATATTTTTCACATGGAAAACTAATCATATTCCTTACTGAAAGTTTTCCAGGATGTATGGAAACATAAAGCACCCAGAGTCGCAATAGTTTTGTAAAATAACAACAACTCCTGCTTTGAGAAATATATATATATATATTTTTTTTTTGGAGGCAGCGTTTCTCTGTGTAGTCCTGGCTGTCCTGGAACTCACTCTGTAGACCAGGCTGGCCTCAAACTCAGAAATCTACCTGCCTCTCTCTCCCACGTTCTGGGATTAAAGGCATGTGCCACCACTGCCCATCAAGAAATATTTTTTAATGAAGAAAATACTGTGTGTAGGCCCAACAGACATGTAAGTGGTGTCGTGTAAAAGGCAGCTGCCTTGTGTCATAATGGACAATATTCTTTCAAACCGTGACTCAAAATATGTCTCGTTTCCCTTATATGTCCTGCTTTTTATCAGGTTTTTGGTTAAGAGCAGCAAAGAAAGAAATCACTACAGAGAATGGGCACTAAGAAGTGAGGCTGTTTATATGACAACCTGACAGTGTGGTTTCTGGGCCTTTGGGACGTGGGATGTGGGAGGAAGGCCGGAAACTGTGGACCAGAAGGGTCACAAACCGCTAGAGTAGTGGTTCTCAACCTGTGGGTCTTGGTCTCAACCTGTGGGTCATGACCTATTTGGGAATCAAAAGAGACCCTTTCACAGAGTCACACATCAGATATCCTGCATCTCGGATATTCACATGTATTAAGGGGTTTATTGAAGGTACACTGGGGATCCAATTCTCAAGTCTCTGCTTCTTGAGACTTTTGACTTGGTGGCAGGCAGACCTGAAGCATAAGAATAAGGAACTACATGGTAGAGAGTTTGGCCTGGTTTAGCCCTCTGGAGACTGGCAGGATTTAGGAAGAGACCTTGGTGACTCCTGCAAGCCTCTTGTGGCCAGTAGATGGATCTGCTTCACTGTCATCCACAGGGATTCTTTCCAGGGATGACATCATTCTATCTTACCCACCCTCAAGAGTGAATGCTGGTAATTCCCAAATTACCTTCTTTGTTTCTGGAAAAAAATTTCATCTGCTTTCTATGGATCATCATCATCACCATCATCATCATCATCATCATCATCATCATCATCATCATCATAATATTTCTCATTTGTGAGGTTCAGAGTTTTCTCCCCTTTGGATGAGCTATGGGGTCAGGTTCCCAGGAGCTGGTGGTCAGAGAGGTGGCTGTAAGAGGAGGGGTTGGAAGCCACTGTGCAACTCAACACTCATTGAACTGTCATTGAAAGCCTCCATCTCTGGGCCTGGGAAAAACCCATTCAACACCCTGAACAGACCCCATCCCTGGAGAGTGTCAGGTGAGCCTGCTAATGGATGGCACTCCCTTCCTTCAGGAGTTGTGGCACCTCCAGGAGGACCTGACATTCACCTGCCTGCAGGAGCTCCTTTTGTAAACCGACTGCACTTCGTCATGGGAAAAGCATGACGCCCATTTGTTTTTCATCTCTCTTCCTATTGTTAGAGACCTTCTGAATTTCTTCTTTTGTCAATTGATCCCTCATGTTCTGTGGGCTGCTTTTCTCTTGGGAGATTCTTTTTCCTGCTGACTTGAAAAAGTAGCCATGGTTTAGACCGCGAGAAACAATCAACATCTCTTAAATTACCCATTCTCAACAACAGCCCTTCTGGAGTTTGCTGTACAGTCGTCCAGCTTCCTTAGTCTTTTTTTCCCCAAATTTGGGGCAGTCAACTGAATAATCTCCCTCATGGCAGTTAGATTTCTATATCTTCTTGAATCTGTTCTGAAATCCCACTTCCGCACACCGGAGATGTACTTAATTCAGTAAATGGGGCAGAATGGCAGGTATATCTAGTCATATAACAGGGGGAAAAAGCTGAAAGGCACTTTTATAACTGCATAGACTGTGCTTGTGAACTCTTTCCCATCTCTGTGTTTTAAAAAACGTGAAAATATTGGTGATGGTGATAGCGGAAGTGTGATAATGACGACGTTGACTTGGACTCTCAGTTTAAGCTGTGTCTCTCAGGCAAGTATTTGTCTCAGTATGAGCATTGTTACCAGCCACTGTCAAATTGCAGACATTCTTTGCTGTCCCTTTGCGATTTTAGAGTGGTGGTTCTCAACCTTCCTAATGCTGTGACCCTTTAATACAGTTCTTCATGATGTGTTGACCCTCAACCATAAAATTATTTTTGTTCTTACTTTATAACTGCAATTTTACCCCAGTTACGAATCACACTGTAACTATTTGATTGTAGGGTATCTGATATGAGCCACTGTGGTAGGGTCGTTTGACCACCAAAGCAGTTGCAGCGCCAAGATTGAGAACTGCTACTCTAGAACATCCCTCAGAAGACTCCTACAAGGCGTAAGAAGTAAGTAAAAGGCTTGTAGATGCTAGATAGTAAGGAGACTGTCTAGGGCCGAGGTCATTCTGTAGCTGTATTCCTGACATGATGCCTCACGCCGGGCACCCTTCATCTTGCTTTATCACAGGCATTTATCAATATCCAGATGTCTAAGGTTTCCAGGCCCCCTTTCAATACAAACAATGTTTTAAACCTCACATCTATGGGCACAGGGATATAGTACAGCAGTAGAGCACTAGCCTAGGATACAGGAAGCCCCAGTTCCCAACACTAGAATAGTAAGCAAAACAGGAAGCCCCAGTTTCCATCACTAGAATGGTAAGCAAAATAAAGCCAAAAGAAGCTGCATGTCTTTCTCAAAGACTCTGCGTCACTCTTCCCTGCTGTTGATACCAACACTTCATGACTATGCTGAATCATATTAAGATTGTGTTTAAATATGGCACATTGAAACCTGATCCAGTGAACTTAGGTTGTATTCCTAGCTCAAGGAAAAGGTATTCTGGTTAGTGTCATTTCTCAGGTGTCACCTGGTATTGGGACCTTCCACCATAGTTGTATGTCTACATAGTATGTAGTTTTAGGGATCTCCAAGCCATCAACTCACTATGTTGCCACAAAGATGTCATACCTATAGAGATACCATGCCGAGGGGGATTTCTGGGCTCCTTGGCTTTAGGCAATGAGAGTATCTACAGACTCTCAAGACATAAAAGATTCCTGTTTACTTTCACATGGTTGGAGAGGATAGGAGAGCAAAATCAAGGTAGAGTAGAGGTTTCTGGGGACAACTGTACCAAGAACACACACACAGTTAAGTCTGGGGCAAGCCTATAACAATGGCAGTTGGGAAGCTGAGACAGCAGAATGTCAAATATGAGGCCAGCTTGGGCCGTGTAGTAATACCCTATATAAAGGACAAAGTAAGCCCCAAACCCAGCAGGGTCAACAGCAATCTGCAGCCTCATATCAAGCACTTGAGGATCCTGATGGTATCATCTGCTCTTCAAAGGTGGTACTCTCCCCAGCTCTACTATGCATAGCCCCACTTCCTGGAGTCCCTACAACCTTCCCAAACAGTCTAGAGACCAAGTGTTCAAACTCATGAGTCTAATGCAAACCACAACAGTAAGAGTAGTTTGGTTGTTCACTTATTAATTTTCCAGTGTTATACGTTGCTATTGTTTCCATTGTTCTCATGATAGTTGGACAAGTTATTAGTATAGAATTTTTAAAAAAATAATTCTATTTTTCAGTTTATTTCCTCCTCCTTCTCCCCCCATTACCATTTCTCTCCCTTCCTTCCTTCCTTCCTTCCTTCCTTTCTTTCTTTCTTTCTTTCTTTCTTTCTTTCTTTCTTTCTTTCTCTCTCTCTCTCTCTCTCTCTCTCTCTCTCTCTCTCTCTCTCTTTCTTTCTTTCTTTCTTTCTTTCTTTCTTTTCATCAATACTAACCTTGGGCATCATGCATGCTAAATAAACTGCTTAGCCATCAAAATATATCCTCAGCCCACTTTTCTACATTTTTCTAATTCATTAGCTTTTAAATTTAAGTGTATCTTTCATTAACTTTGGTGTATTTAAAGGTAGTTATGAATTTTATTTTCAGTTTATTTACTTGGAGCCCATCTTGCTTTTTAATAATCAGGTAGATCCTGGTAAATAGTTCTCTCATTGTGATGGGTAGGTTTCCCATGAAGCCCCTATTGCCTGTTCTAAATACTATTTCATACTTAGGTGCACTGTTTGGAGCTAGCATATAGATGCTTTTGTTTTTGATCCAGTCTGCTAGTCTGACTTCTGATGGAGCAATTCAGACTATGATTATTCAAGATTTTTATTGAAAGTCTGAAGAAGAATCTGGTGAGACGGCCCAGTGGATAAGAGCACTTGTACACAGGCCTGAGTACCTAAGCACCATATCTGGATCCTATGGTAGAAGTAAAGAAGTGACTCCTCAGTTTTGTCACCTGATATCCACATGTGCCATGAGAGTAGATGAAGATCACTGGATATTAATGAGGGTGACAGTTCATCAAAGGATAAAATAATTAATACTAAACACATACATACCATGCAAATATACCCAATTTTAAAAAATAATATTACTGATTTTAACAAAAATTAGTCAACACAACAGTGATGACTTCAACACTCTTAGTTCACTAATAGACAGGCCATCCAGGAGAGAGAGAGAGAGAGAGAGAGAGAGAGAGAGAGAGAGAGAGAGAGAGAGAGAGAGAG
>NW_021604569.1:20667166-20681731 GCF_004785775.1 Grammomys surdaster | reverse complement strand
GAGAGAGAGAGAGAGAGAGAGAGAGAGAGAGAGAGAGAGAGAGAGAGGAGGAGTGTCCTAAGTAAATGATATTAGAACCAATTGAATCTAACAGACATCTACTGAGCAATTCCTTTCACCATTGAACAATGCAGTCCTTCCCAACAGCCCATAGAATTCTTTAAAATAGATCTTACAGAATGACACAAGTCTTACCAGACACAGGAAAATGAAAAGGATATTTTTATATTCTCTCTGATGATTGTAATCAAAGACAAGAGAAATGACAGAACACACACAAACTCAAGAAGATTGAACAAAACATGCTGACAGAATAAATAGGTTATCGATAAATCAAAAAGGAGATTTAAAATTTTTCATAGAGTTGAAGGAAAAAACCAGCAACCTACCACATGCCAAAGGGTATGGGACCTGATGAAAACAATCTTAAGAGGAAAGTTCCTAGCTTCTTAAATATATCCTGGGCATCACAGGGACTCAAAATGAGGAACAGCCAAATCTAAAATCAGTAAATGGAAAAAAACAGCCATTGGGGTAAAAATTAATGAAAATGGGAACAAACACAAAATACAATCAATTAAGTTTAGAGTTGGTGCCTCGAAAAGATAAGCCAGATTTCATCCCTAGTCAAATTGTTCAAGAGAAAGTGAAAGAAGATCCAAATTTAAAAGCTGGTAAGAAAATGAGTGATTATAAAAGATGCCAATGGTATTAATAAAATCATTATGGCATTCCTTAAAACACACGTTGCAATAAATCGGAAAATTTAGAACAGAGGGATGATTTTTTAGGAACTTATGACCTACAAAAACAGGATATAAAAAACTTAGATTTAAGGATAAAATAACTGAAACCTTCCTAATTACAAAAACATTCTATCCTGGATGGAATCTTGACCATCTTCTACCAGACCTTTAAGCAGGAACTGACTCAGATGGTCCTCAAACTATTTCAAAGACCATAAAGAGAAGGGGGTCCTACAAAGGTTCTCACAGAACAAGAGTTACCCCCATCCTAACACCAGAGAAAGAGAACACAAAGAGAAAGTTATATGTGAATCAACCTCTTGAAGATAGGTCAAATTTTTCTCAATAAAATACCCAAAAATTAAAATCAAGAACACATTAAAAGAATCATGTGCCATAATCAAGTTTTGGCTTTATTCCAGAGTTGCAGGGATAGTTCAGCATACACACATCATCAGTAAATGTCACCTATTCCACAAATACTCAAGGACAGAACAGCTGATCTTGGAGCAGCTGGCTTTGCAAATCTACTTTATCTAAAGCATACACATCTATTTCTAAGCATAGGGGACAGGTGTGGTGGCCCATTCAGCTGCCACCTGCCTTTATTGCTATCTGATGGCCTGTTTGCCTTCATGCCTGCATAGTAGATTCCTCAGAGGTGAGGCTGCATTTAGCTTTGGACTTTTAGAAAGAATAGACATTTGTTTGTTCCCATGTGGGAGTCTGAACCTCTTGCTCTGTCCTACTTTTGAAAATGTTCCATAGTCAGAAAAAAAAATGTTGAGGGCCAGCATCTAGAGAAGGCCACCCTGACAGAGTGCAGATTCAGTTGAGTTCATGTGCCTCAGTGAGCTAGCTCTGTGTTTCTTGTTGTCAAGCTTGATGGGTGGAGAGACGTACAGGTCTTTGCTGTGCCTTGATCCAGTGGGAAGATTATGGTCAAGATGCAGATATATGAGTGTTTCTCATTCCTTGGCTATAAAATAGACATTATGTATATGTTCCCTGTTGGGTCAGTACAGCTGTGCAATTAAGCTATGAATCTGAACCTTGAGGGCTGTGCTTTTCACTGTATGTTGGATACATGTTCAGTCTTTTATATTTGCAGTATTGTCATTTATGCTAACAGTGGATTTTGATATTGAAACGTGGAGCAGATGTACTGTCCTCGCCATCCCAGAGTAGAGATCACTGATGCTGCTGTGTCAACTGCCTGCCACCCCTCATAGTTCCTTGTGTGAGAAATAGACGGATCCTTAGATTAGGCTCGGTGCTCAGTCTTGTATTCACTTCACGTCAGCTATATTCTACTCGCTAGCCAAATCAAGATGCCCATGCATTCTATCAAGCATTATAAAGACATCAGTAGTCTGCAGGTCATTTGGAACTGGCTGAAAGTGAAGTTGTTAATTCAATGCCATTGGGTCCCTCTGGAACAAGGATTTCTGCAGATGTCTATCTTAGTTTTAACTCCTGGCACTGGATGGCATAAATGTGTGTAGCAGTGACTTTACAACATCGTCAGATAATGCCAGTGGAAAGATGGTTGCCAGATACTCTGCCAAATAGCAGGTCCAAGGATAAGGAGAGACACGCAAAAGCAAAATACCAAACACAGCCTATTATCTTGGCTTACAGAAGAGCTGAGCAGAAGCATGTTTGTTGAGAATAATGTTCCCACTGCACCCTGGAATTTAGCACAATTAAAATAATGTTTAATAGGAAACTAAAAAAAAAAAAACATAGCTAATTGACTCGGAAAAACACTATGTTCTCAATATCAGATAAGGATCTATGTTTTCTGCTCAGATACACTATCTTTAATTATAAGTGTCACAGAGATAAAAATTCATTGTCACTAGATTTATAATCAAGTATTAACGTTTAATCTGCCCCCTCCCCCATGCATCTCTAGCTCTTCTTCTCTTCTCCCTTTCATATGTTCCCTCTTTGGTTCGTTCACACTCTGACCTTCAGGGACGATGGCCAAGTGGCAGCATTATTGATTTAATGAGTAATTAGGACCATTGCAGGCTTTGGCTCCATGGCAGAGCCAGCAAGAGACTGTTGAAAGAATCCAAGATCCTGGCTCCCATAGACACAGAACTGCATCTAGGGAGCACTGCACAGCATCTGGTGATCCCAACCCATCCACATGGGAGAAAAGAATTCCAAAGGCTTCTACCAAGGAGCTAATCACAGAGAGCATGGGAAGTCCTATTGGGAAAGTTGACCTGGACATGAGAGCCATCTGCAGCCACAGAGCCAGGCAGGAGCTTTGCTTCCATCCTGGAGAGACTGGGACCCCCTGAATACTTTTTCTATTTATTGAAAATAGATTTTTAAAATACAATATATTCTGATTATAGTTTCCTCTCTCTCTACTTCTTCCAGTCCTTCCTCACCTCTGCTATCATCTGGATCCACCCCCTTTTTGTCTCTTGTTAGAAATCAAACATACCTAAGGGATCATAATAAAATAACATCAAATAAAATATAAAATAAAACAAAAATAAGCAAATCAGATTAGGATGAAACAAACAAATATGAGAGGGAAAAGCCCAATAAAAGGTACAAGAAACAGATACAAACATAGAGACACAATTGTTTAAACATTCAACAATGCCATAAAAATACAAAGTCAGAAGTCATAATATATATGTGAAATCCATAGGGCAAAATACTAACAATTATATACATGATTATATATAATTTATATATATATATTTATTTATATATAATCACATACATATGATATATGATTATATATATATATATATATATATATATATATATATATATATGATACCTCCCAAATGCCCCATCTTATCATCCTATCACAGAACTTGCTCAAGTATGTTCATAACAGTTTTATTCACAATAGCCAAATACTAGAAATAACCTAGAGGTCCATCAACCAAAGAATGGATAAAGAAAATGTGGTCCATTTACACAATGGAGTATTGCTCAGCTGTTAAAAAAATAACATTATGAAATCTGCAGGCAAATGGATGGAATGAGAAAAATCATCACGAGTGAGGAAACCAAGACAGATAAAGATAAACGTGGCATGTACTCACTTAAAAGTGGATACTAACTGTAAAAAAAAAAAGGATAATTATGCTACAACCCACTGACCTAGACACGCTAAGTAACCAGGAGGGCTGGGGGTGGGGGGAAATACATGATCTCCCTGGGAAGGTGAAATAGAATACATATTGTGGGTGGACTGGGGTGAATGGAGGCAAGAACAGGATGGATCAGGTACAGGGAATGGAAGGAGGGAATATAGGGGAGACAACTGGAATTGTGAGACAATTTAGGGCAAGAAACTCGGTACAATGGAAACTCCCAGGAATCTATTAGGGTGACCCAAGCCAAGACTCCTAGTAATAGGGACTACAGAGGCTGACCTGGCCATCTTCTATAACAAGGCAAGACTTCCAGTGGAGGGATTGCAGTAATTCAGCCAAAAATCCTTCCATCTTCAGTTTATCCTGCCAGCAAGATGTGCTGTGATAAAGGTAGCATAGAAATTGTGGGAGTGGCCAACAATGAGTAGCCCAGCTTGAGACCTATGCCACAAGAGGGACCCTATCCCTGATACTGCCTAGAGAACCAGAAACCAGAGGTGGTTAGCCCAGAGACCTAGGATGGAACCAAACATGCCTGGCAAAAACAAAAACAAAAACAAAAACAAAAACAACCCAACCAACCAAAAACAAAACAAAACAAAACAAAATTAATCAAACAAAAACCTAAGTAAACAAGATGGATGATTCCTGATGACATTCCGCTATACTCATAGACAGGAGTCTGGCATAATCACCATCAGAGAAGCTCCATCCAGCAACAGATGGAAACAGATGCAGAGACGCACTGCCAAATGTTAGGCAGAGCTTGGGGAATCCTGAAGAGGAGGGGGTAAAAGGCTAATAAGAGCCAGAGGGGTCAAAGACAGCACAGAAGCAACTAACCTGGACTGAAGGGGCTCACAAAGACTGAGCCAACAGTCAGGAGCATGCATGGGTCTAACCCAGGCCCTCTGCTTGTATGTTACAGTTGTGGAACTCTGTCTTACTATGGGACTCCTAACAGCGGGAGCAGGAACTTTCTCTGACTCCTTCGCTTGCTTTTGGGACTCTACTGGCTTGCCTAGTCTGTCCAGCCTTCATATGAGGGGAGGTGCCTAGTCTTACTGCAACTTGATATATCATGTTTGGTTGACATCACTGGTAGGCCTGCCTTTTTCTTAAAGGAAATGGAGAAGGAGTGGATGGGGCATGGGTAGGGGAATGGGGGATAGGGGAATGGACTAAGAGGAGGGGAGGGAAGATAAACTGCAGATATAATATATATATATAAAATTAATAAAACAGTTAAATTAATTAAATTACAGTTTAAAAAGGCTCTGATACATTATGAGACAAGGAACCTTCAAAGATGCTGTTAAGTTTGTTTTCTGTTGATCATCTACTGCTGGGCTTTGGGCCTACCCTTAAGAGTAGTTTGTTTCTCCAAGGGAGAAAATGAACTTTTCTTGGTAAGTAGTTATTGACCAGAGAGTGCTTCTGGGTTAGGGATGGATAAATGTGTTACTTCTCCTTTCATCTCTGACACCTATCTGGTGCAGATCTATGCAGGCCAAAGGTATGCTGCCATAGTCTTTGTGAGTTCATATGTGGACCAGCATGTTGTATCTAGAAGGCTTTGTTTCATTGATATTCCCAATCTGTCTCCTCCTTTGCTGGCTCCCTGATGGAATTTGGTTCAGCAGGGCTTGATGGAGACACTCCATTTAGGGCTGAATGTTCTGAGGTCTCTCACTGTCTGCAAATTGTCTGGCTGTGGGCCCCTGTATTTATTCCCATCTGCTTCAGGAGGAAGCTTTCTGATGATGTCTGTGGTGGTTCAAATAGGTATAACCCTCATAGACTTATGTGTTTGAATGTTTGTCCCAGGGGAAGTGGCACTATTAGGAGGTATGGCCTTATTGGAGGAAATGTGGCCTTGTTAGAGGAAGCATTTGGGGTTGTAGGTGGGCAAATTTCTTTAAGGAGTTTGTGTGGAGGCAAGGGGACTCTTGCTTGATATTTGCCACAGACATGGTGGAGAGTGCTGCTGGCTGCTAACTTGGGCACGCAGTCCTGTAGGAAGAGAGAAAGTAGGCTGAGGAAGGGGAAGACCTCCTTTCCTGGGTTCTAGACTTTCCTGTCTCTCCTCACATATACATATAATAGACAGAACATTCTTCCAAAAAGTACCAACCCTTGGCTCATGGGCTGCATGTACCCCAGATTAGCTATGAATGAGGCTCAACACAGAATTGTAAGCTTATTTAAAACATTTCATGAATTTATGTTTTACAAATTGTTTAGTTTGGTAACTTGGTCCTGTGAGTGCGTTTAATGATATTAGTTTTATTTTATGAGTGTGTGTGTATGTCTCTGTGTGTGTTCCACATGTCTGTGGCTGCTAACAGAAGCCAGAAGAGAGTGTTCCAGATGGTTGTGGGCCACTATGTGGGTACTGGGCACTGAACATGTCCTCTGTAAGAGCAGCAAGTGATCTTAACCACGGACCACGTCTCCATCTTCAGTCCTGCAGGTTTTGAGCAAAATCTTTGGTGAGAACAGTGTTGTTTCTCATCATCAAATGGTTGAACTTGTCTGGTTCCTAAATCATCCCTGGGACACAGTACAGGCTCAGTAAATGAATGGATGTATTATTATTCTCAGCACACGTCAAGAGGAGAAATATTGCCAGTAACTCTGAGAACTAGTCATTTAGTTCTTATGGTCTCAAGGACAATCAGGGGAAAATCAGTCATTGACATAAGCATAGCTAACATGCCATTGTGATTCTACCCAGAACCTAGACATTACTTGTGACTTCATTCTCTCTATATGGCTACTCATCCACAAAATAATTACATGAAGGAACGGCTTATAGTAGTCAGCTTGATGTCTTGTTTGCTTGAAATGCGAAGGTGAACACTTTACCTTTTAGCTTAAATTGAACCTGTCTCAAAAACATCATGTGACATTTTTCTGAATGCAAAACTGCTGTTCATACCTCAGTCTACATGCTCAGGAATGCACAGTTCATTCCATGTCCGATGTAGATGACCTCTGAAGTCAGAGTAGGACATAGAGACAGGCCAAGGGGGCAGGCATAGTTGGTTGATTTCATCAGGCTTCACGGCCCTGTAACCTGTATGTCACTATGAAACTCAGAACCTCCCCATATTCTCTGTGCTGTCTCCTACTATGGGTCTTCTCCTGTGTACCACCTCCATTCTTCATAGCCATGATGTTTCAACTCAGAGATGCTGGCAGCTCCTGTTTCTATGTGGACCTTGTCACTTGTGCCTGCTTTCACACTAGTGGTACTGGCTTTTCAATATTCTGGCCATTCTTCTATTTTCTACATGCTCATTGAACCTGGTATTGGCTGCTAAGTCATGTTCTAAAATTTAAAACTAATAACCCATCAAAATTGTGCATAAAACTCAAGGATCTTTACCCTGCTTTCTCTTCACTCACCTGCCTATAGAGTGAAGTCCAGGCTTCTCAGTCTGAGAACCAAAGCCCTTGGGATTGAGCCTGGTGATCTCTTGATCCCTCTCCCATCTCTTCTTCTTGCCTCATCTCCATAAATTCCACATTTTGTATCTTTCCCAAGTCTCAGCTATTTCTAATTGTATCTTTCCTTCTGGACTTCTCTGGCACTCTATGTTTACACCTGCTGTAGGTGAGATTTGTTTAAGAGGCACATCCTACTACCATATTGAAGTCAGACCTTGGTCAAAGTCTTAGCACCAACACTATAACTGAGAGTCTTGCCAACTCATAGCCATATTGTCTGTCATGATACCTTCCACTCTAGGCCACTCAACAATTCAAGCATCATAAGAGAAATTTAAATACTTCACTTTAATTACTTGCTAAGTTAATCAATAACTATTTATTGATTGTTTTGCTCAAGATACCAGCTAAGACTTTCTGTGGAGTATGTACTTCTCAAAGACATATCTATGTAGAAAAGCACAAGTACCACTTTTAGAAAGTGCAATGGACACTTGACGAATGAGCCCAACTAGAGAGAATTAGAAAAGGAAATCTCCCTAACTCTACAGGAATTGGAGAAGGGACATGGGGTAAGGCCAAGAACAAAGAAACCAACACTTTGAGCTGTTTCTATTATAAGAAGTATGCTGCTTTCTGATGTAAAAGTCTAGGGCTAGTAGCATTCTAGTGGCCTGGCCATTCTCCATGTAGACAATTGTAACCCAAGGTCATTTCCAATGTGTGGCTTGCCTGCTGTGTCGTTATCTTTTGGGGATTAAGTAGCACTGAGAGTTTTACAGATGTCAGTAAGGAGAGACGCTCTCATAGCTATTCAGGACATTCACAAGGAATCGCCCATTCTGAGCAGTCAGAGAGGCTAACACGTGGTCCAGTGCATGTATGTGACAGGAAGAAGGGGCATTTTGCATATCTTTGTTGGTTCAGTGAAGATGTTCCTCATCGTGGCAGGATTCTTAGAGAGTGGGGAAATGCAAATAACTGGATCTGAGAAAGTTCTCGGTAGTCTTGACAGCATGTCACTCAATCCCAGGGCTGGAAGGGCAGCCTAGGGGAGTAGAACCATCTCAGAAGAGCCAAGTTTTAAGCTAGCGATCTCATGGGCAGCTTTGTGCTTTTCCTGTTAGCCCTCAGATGCAGCAGGAGCCTGTGCAGACCTGTACTGTTGGGTTCTTTCTAGCAGGGCAGGGCAGGGTAGAGCCTAGGAGCAGGAGACTGCCGACCTGGGCTATGGGTGGGGAAGGAGAAACACAGGTCCTGTGGGGCCAGGTGGGAGGCCCTCCTATTGTCCATAACACACGAGCTCTTCTGACTTCTGTGTGTTCTTTGTAAGCTGGGAAAATGAACTTAACCCTTCCAAGTAAATCCAAGATTCCAACCGATGGAAAGCTGAAACATCTGTGTGGTGTTGAAAGACTTCCTCCTAGAAACTAAGAAAGGCAGGGCTTCTGGGTCAGTGATAAAGTTCTTCAGCTATTTGTAAGCATAAAACTACAATATTCTCTGAGAAAAGAGCATGTTTTTACAAAAAGATTCAGTAATAAAATATGCATTAATAACTCCCTAAGGGAGAAAGACATTAGGTCAAGCAGGGGAACAAACAGATGTTTGCAGGTGACTTTTCCTGGGAAGTTTCCTCACATCCTGAGGCCAGCTCTCCCTCCTGCATGACATATTTGCTGTGAGCTGTCTTAGATTTCTCTTCCTGCAGAAATGCTTCCTGGCTCTGGAGGGTTAGGCTGGGCAGGAACCTTCATGCTCCACTCCAATACCACAAGAAAGAACAGGCTGGTGTCTTGGGCAACACACCACAAAAATGTTCTCTCCAGTGACAAGTGAGTTTATACACAAGGCTGTGGCAGAGAATGGCTTTTCCATTTAGGCCCATCAGAGTCCTTGGAGACCCCTTCAAAGTGAGACTTTTGGCTCACATCTTAACAATAACAACTTAGTATTAAGGTACAGATTATCATTCATTCTTTTCTCTGCGGCAGATCTGGAAGGAGACTTAGTATCTTACAGGATCTCAGCTTGTTGGGACTCTAGCAGTAGCTGTACTCAGAAGGACACAGGGAAACACAGAACCTCCCACCATTCACACATACCACCACCACCACCACCACCATCACCACCACCACCACCATCAGATTCAGAAAGTCTGTATTCTCTAGCTTATGACTACAGCACAAGCAGCCATTGAGCTATCTAGCACCAATCCTCATACAAGTAAACAAGCCCTGAGGTGAGAGAGTTTGTGGACTTTCTCTCTTTGCTCTGTGGCCAGAGGCTATGGGTGCTTGTCTCACACCAGGCTCCAGAGGGCCTTAGTCTTTTGTCTGTCCTGCTTGTCTAACTGGTGAAGACACACAGATACCAGATATTCTTATTAGGGACAGAGAAATAAGCTCAGCCAGTATCCCTGATGAAAGACGTCAGACTGTGACAAGAGGACCTGTTCAACCACCACCATGGCCCTTGGAGTTCTCCTCTCTGAAGAAGCCATGCTTGTTTACTTTATCCACTCTTGTGCCCAACACAGAGACTTCAGGTTATGAGGAGCCCCCACCTCAATACTTCCTTAACTGAGAGAGAGAATGTATGGCAATGAGGCCCAGCTCTTGACTAGCTGTTACTAGTCTCGTCCTCAGTCACTGAGGCCTGGTGAATGCTCCTGGCTCTGGAAATATGGAAGTGTCAGTGGTGATAAAGGTGGGGCTCTAAACATCAGGGAGGTGGACACAGTAGTGGAAGAATGTCTGGGTCTCTGGACTATGGGTGTGGCCTGAACAATGTCCTCAAGTGTGCACAGATGTGCTAAACTACTAACATGCTCTTTGTCATCCCAGAGTCTTACCCTACTGCTCAGCCATTATCTCCTATCGAGGCTACTTGTAAATTCTCATAGCATTGTGCTCTTTGCTGCTAGGAAAGCTTTCGATTGCCCTTTCTGCTCCTTATCACAAATGCTAGGTCAAGCAGCAATTTGCATACCCTTGGCTCCTAGTTTTCTACTCACTTTTCTTAAAGCTGATTTCCATGTGTGTGTGTGTGTGTGTGTGTGTGTGTACACATCAATCACTCTTTTCTTCAAACACAAGATCACAGAAAAAAACGTTCATTATGGTTATACACAAGGACACACACACACACATGCATATATATATATATATATATATATATATATATATATATATATATAAATGACTTATACAGATGTATCATTTTAAGTGTATATTAAGATACATTTTAGTACATTTATTTACCTATGCAACCTTCAAATAAAACAAAACACATTCTTCAGAATCCAAAAAGGTTTGCCTCTCCTTTCTTGCTTGGTATATTCTGGATGTGGAGTGCTCTCCCAAAGGGTTTGTGCTACTGGGAGGTGGTGGGAGCTTGGAGATGGGTTCTAATTGCAAGTTTCATTCATTGGAGAGTTTTCAAAAGGTGAGGTATAGTTGTCTCTCTCTCTTTTCCTCCTGGCTACATAATAAGTTTGTAGGTTACTGTGCCCTGTGCCTGCTGTAGTGTAAGGTGTTTCCTGATAGGTCCTAGTAGTTCACTTTGCCATAGACAGAACTCTCTGAGATCTTGAGCTGTAATGAACCTTTTCTCTTGATAAGCTGAGTTGTTTGTGATAGTAACAGAAGGCAAAACCACACATCTTTCTGTCTTCCATAGTTCCAGCACCAGGAAACTACTGATTTGCTCTCTTTCTCTACAGGTTACATTTTCTCCTTCAGTTGCAATAAAAAAAAATAGTCTAACATAGCATGCAAATATGTCTGGCATTCCCTGTCACTAGCATGCTGTTCTTGGGATTGATTCTGCATGTGTCCTTGTTTTTACCTGTTCAACTTGCTATAGCAAAGTATATTCGATTGGATAATGTAAAACAGCAGAAATTTATGCCTCACTTTCCAGAAGCTGGAAAGACTGAGATCAGGGGAAAGGCATATTTAGTATCTAGTGGTTCTGCTTCCTGGTTCTTCAGAGCTGTCTCCTTGCTGTGTCTTCACTGGTATAAGAGGCAGTGTAGCCTTTGAGGTCTCTTCTGCAAGGGCAGGAATCCAACATGAGGACTCCACCTTAATGATTTTATCACTTCTCCAAAGAAACAGCTCCTAAAAGCATCACACTGGGGGCTAAGATTTTAACACAGGAATGGGAGTCACAAGTACTTAGGCCACGGGGTTCTGACCACCTTAATTCTCCCTTTAGCATAGCTGAACATCTTTTTGCTCTGTCCACAACACGGTTTCCTTAGTCCATTTATGTTTGACATCTGGGGTTCCTCTTATCTGGAGTTCCTACCAGCTAAGCTGCTATCAACCTTCATACAAAAGTCTTGCTTGTGTGCATGTCTGCTTTGATGGTTTACAGTGAAGACCTGGAATGGTTTTCGAGTGAGTGAAGGCCATCTATTTTCTACCAAGTTGCTTTTATCTTCATAAACATTTACTGTAACTACTGGTTGATTTTGTCGTCTATTTTCATTTGACAATTATATAATGGATATAGTTACTTCCACCCTTCATTTCCTTCCCTGATCTCCTCTATTTCTTGAAGACATTCTTTTTAATGATTCTTCTTCCCACTTTCATGTGTGACCCATGGTACTTAACCAGAGTTACGTGTCTGATTGTGAGCGGGAGGTTACATATGGAAGAAGGGCAACTCATCTGTGGCTACATTGAAGAACAAAGTATTATGAACCAGACCTAATTGCTAATAGTCCTTTTGAGAGGAGTTGAGCCCCATCAGCTCCTATCTCATATGCGATAAAAGGTTGATATGTCCAGTTTTGTGCAGGATTTGTTCAGACGACAATAGCTGCAGTGAGTTCATGAGCTCAGAGTTATGCTAAGTCCGGGAATCTTTTTGGTGTACATTTTCTACCTTCCCTGCTTCATGTTCTCTGAGTCCTAGTTCTCTAAGTTGGAAATAAGCACCCTTCCATCACTTATGCTCAATGCCTTGGCCAGTTAGATGTTTCTGTATTAACCATTGCCCATTGCAGTAAGAAGCTTATCTGAGGAAAGTATAAATATGACTCATAGGTATAAATGTGAATGTTTAGAAGGCAATTTGACAGCATAACTACTGCAGCACAGTAGTAGGTTTCTCCCTAGGGAATATGACCTCTCCAGCCAAGAGCTCTGAAGCAGACTTAGAGGCAGTTGGTTACCCAATAGTAATATGCCACTATTGCATTTGAGGGCACTTGGTAGGTTATTTATTGTAGCTTGCAGAGTTAACAGGTGGATTTGTTAGATTGTTTGTTCGTTTGTTTGTTTGTTTTTGTAATATCATGTTTTCCCATGCAGAGAGTAGAGTCTAGAATTTAAAATTTTGTTTTTGAGATAAAGTCTCACTGTATTTCTGTCTGTTCTGGAACTCACTTTGTAGACCAGCCTAACCTCAAACTCACAAGATAGATCTGATTCTCTAAGTGATAGAGATAAGGGGTGTGCCACCACACCCAGCTTGAATAAGACATGTGATGAATTTTCTACTCTAGAAGCCCACAAAACACCTCTAGGACTATGAAGGCTACCTTTTTCTTATGATTTTTATTGTTACATAGGTTCATATCTGATACGTTTTGATATTTTCTGCCCTCATTTTCATTCAAGCTGCTTTGGAAGAAGTTGCCAGAAAACCTACAGCTTGATTTGTGTATGTCTTTGATCAAATTTTGTGGTATTTTTGGAAATATACCTACCATCTGCCAAACACTTACTTAATTGTTTCAGTGAGCTATACATATGTAGTGATTATAGAGTTGTTATATTTTTGCTCTACTCATTCTCTTCAATCTGAAGATTGAAGTGGCTGTCCTCCACTTCTTTGTAAGTTCCCACAGTCAGGTTTTATATCCGATGGGTGCCTTCTGCCACGGGACCATCGTAGGAGCATGTGCTCCATGCGTATGTGAAGGACAAATGAGTACGAACTATAGAGTGGCGTTCACATGAAAACGTTCACATGATGACGGGCGTGAGCATCTGTAGAAGCAGTTGGAGTGAACGAGATGTTCCAGAATCATTATAGGAAATTATCTATGTGTCTAGAGGCCGTGTCATTTACAGAGAAATGAGAGAAGACAAGGCTTTAGCCCATTATGCCTAATTAGTACTGATAGTTAACAAAAAGTCACAATGTTTCCCAGGCTCTTTGGATAGAGGAGTCTTAAAGGTAGAGAAATGAAGCTATTCTGAGGGTAAGGATAAATATATTTCTAAGAAATATGGCTGTTGGGTTTAGGAAGATGGCTCAGCCTCTTGCCACTGGGACCTGAGGACCTGAGTGCAATCTCAGAGCCCACGTAAAATGTTGGGTTGGGTAGCACACGCCTGTCAGCACAGGCCTAAGAAGGCAGCCAGTCTAGCTGAATCAGTGAGTTCAAGGTTCAGTGAGAGATTCTATCACAAAAAATAAAAGAACATTTGAGGAAGACACTTGACCCCAGCCCCTGGCTTCTATACATATTTGTAAAAATGTCCATGGATATACCCATGCACAGATGCATATGCACACAAACATGTACACATGTACACACAAATCATGGGCCCTTTCACACATATGAAAATTTTAAATGCTTTTATAAGCTATGGATAATATTTTTCCTTATTCTTTTCCTATAGTTCCCAAATATTCCCCTCAAATGACATATTATCTTTATAATGTAAGGTAAATATTTACTTAAATAACTTTTATCTCAGTTGTTTCAGTCTACTGCTCTGTCTCAGTTAGGGGTTTACTGCTGTGAACAGACACCAAAACAACTCTGTTGCTTTTTTTGTTTTTATCTGTTTGTTTTGTTTTTGAGTATAGAATAGAGTTTATTCAGGGCATGTGGGGGGAAGCTAAGAAGGTAGTAGAGGCAGAGAAAGGCAGAGAGAGAGAGAGAGACAGAGAGAGACAGAGACAGAGAGAGACAGAGACAGGGAGAGACAGAGACAGGGAGAGAGAGAGAGGGAGGGAGAGAGGGAGAGAGGATGAGAAAGAAAGAGAGAGAGAAGGGGTGTGGGAGGGGAGAGGGGGAGGGGGAGGGAGAGAGAGGGGGAGGGGAGGGGGAGGGGAGGGAGAGAGAGGGGAAGGGGAGGGGGAGGGAGAGAGAAGAGGGGAGGAGGGGGAGGGAGAGAGAAGAGGAGGGGAGGGGAGAGGGAGGGGGAGGGAGAGAGAGGGGAGGGGAGGGGAGAGGGAGGGGGAGGGAGAGAGAGGGG
>NW_021604569.1:20574347-20667066 GCF_004785775.1 Grammomys surdaster | reverse complement strand
AAGAAGAAGAAGAAGAAGAAGGAGGAGGAGGAGGAGGAGGAGGAGGAGGAGGAGGAGGAGGAGGAGGGAAGTATTGGCCAGCCATGAGCATATGGAGAGAGGGGAAAGGAAAGGGGTCTTTTTCCTTAAGGCAACTCTTATAAGAACAACATTTAATTGGGGCTGGCTTACAAGTTCAGAGGTTTAGTCCATTATCATCAAAGCAGGGGCATGGCAGCATCCAGGCAGGCATGGGGTAGGAAGAGCTAAGAGGTCTCCGTCTTCATCTGAAGGCTGTGAGAAGAAGATTGGATCCCATGTGGTTAGGAGGAGGTTCTCGTTGCCCATTCCCAACAGTAATACACTTCCTCCAACAAGGCCACACCTCTTAATAGTGCTACTCCCTGAGCCAAGAGTATTCAAACCACCACATACTCTGAGGGATATAATTTAATTTCTATTCTTTATCATTGCCCAAAAAAGTCAGAACAACAGAAATAGCAAATAGAAAAAATATGCTTAAATATTATTTCTAGTTCTATGGCCCGCACTGAGAGAAACAACACTTGTGCTGTCAACTGTAAGATCATATGGAAAGAGGCGAAATTTCATCTACATGAACAGAAGTTGTTACTTTGATTATTCTATGAATAGATGTAAAGGAAGAGCCCAATAACCCATTGACATGGAATTGCCATGCTGCAGACACTAATGTCCGGAGACTGATGTGTTCTGATGCTGTTGATTTCATGACTGACATCATAGAACCCTTTGGTCTCACAGCAGCAGTGATTCCCGAAACTGGGATGCTGTTGTTACCATGATTATGAATGACATATGGTACAGGAGGCGTGAAAATTGAGGGTGTAAGAAGAGGAAAACATGTGCTGGAGGTGTAGCTTAATAGTAAGGTTTTTACCTAGCATGCATGAGGCCCTATAATCAATCCCCAGCACTCTAAGATGAGTCAAAAATGGAAAACGGCAGCATCCCTCCATCACTAGTCGGTATCTACGGTTTATTATACAGTGTGGAATAATACAGCAAGAATTATACAGGTGCATGCCTGAAGAACTGGCATTGTGCTGTTATGGGCAATATGGCTGGAAATCAGTCCACACTCTCCGTGTAGATGGCTCAAGGACTGCAGTGTGAATGCAAGTGAACTCTCTGCTCCAGTGTTTAGTCTGATAAGTTTTGACATGGGACAGTGGTGGAGCGTCTATGAAATTAAGACACAGAACATTTCCACCAATTCCCAAATTCTCCTTGTACCTTAGACTACTAATTTCAGCTTTCAGAAAACCAAATTGCATCCTGACTGTACAAATCAGCATTGATGTTTCAAATTTTTCCAAGACCGGAATTCTGCTTTATGAAGTTTTTGTTGCCTGGATTTTGCCATGACTCTTTTTCAGGCTTTCATGTAGTCAGGACTTTTAAGCAAATAAGTCTGTGAATCTGTATTAAAATAGTCATATATGACAACATCCATTGCCTGGGAAGCTGAAGATAGCTATATAGTTCAGAGACATTTACAGTTCATCTCTCTGCACACATCAATTTATTACCACGGGGAACTAGTCACATGACAATGATGCAATGTTTTTCTTCTTAAAGGGAAGATGGTGGCTCAGGCCCAACAGGAGTTGACAGTGTGTCATTTCAGACCATGTGTATAGGCTGGCACTCTGTCATTACATCCAAAGTGTAACATAGAGAACAATACAAGATGTTTTGTGATGCATGAAGTCTGATTCTGGTCCAGAAGAAATGATGAACTCTTCCATGACAACAACAACCAACCCACAATGTAGAGAGAGTTAGCATTTTCCGTTCAGTTTAATGGATTAGCATCATATGTTCACAGACACATCTGTAGCTGTTTTCTTCTTATTTCTGTGAAGTATTGAACCATATAGATGTACACATGTACAACAAACTTCTTTTCCTCTTGCTAGTTCATAGATATGTAGATTCTTTTTTGGAATTACTTAGAGATTTTAACTCAAGTTATGAATTCAATATCTATCTATCTGTCTATCTATCTATCTATCTATCTATCTATCTATCTATCTATCTATCATCTATCTATCTTTATATATTATCTATCATTTATCATCTATTTATTTGTTACATATAAATATTATTATATAAATATATATTTATATATCAATCTATTTGTTCATCTAACTACCAACCTATTCATCTATCCACCTATCCATCTATTTCTATGAGTGATATTTTTGTGTTTAGCTCTTTGTATCTTTGCATGAGTGTATCTGGTTGCATTAAAAGAAGTTTGGAGTTTTTATGTATATTTGTCATTGTCTATCTTTAGAAAATTTCATTTTATTCCTTCATTATGTCTGAGTAACTCTTTTAGTGCTACCAGACAGATTTTTCTAGCACACTCCCTATGGTTCTAATCAAATATTTGACTTCTGTACCTGAGACCCCAAGACTTGGATGAGATTTTACAAAGCAAGCTTGCAGTGGATCTAGTTTTGTTGTGAAGACACTTGGAGACCTTGTCAAGGAGTCTTCTTAAGTATGTGTCAGCACATACGAAGCATGTGTTCTCTGTTTCCACTTTTTACTACTTTGCATTTTATTTTGAGACATATACACAAGACTTCCTGAAGATTTTTCATTCTGCTTAGGCAGATAGTCATGAGCAGACATGCTGCACGTGGTCCTTAACTTTGTTATCACAAAGGTGTCAAACTATTTTATTTTCCTACAAGACATTTGCCAATGTTTAGGATATTAAAGATGTTTGAACTGTACCCAATGGGAGAAGGTGCATGGTGACACTGTGTCTTCCTGACTAGTAATAATTTGAATATTATAATTTTATTGCTGACAGTCATTGATCAGAGACATTTTGTTGACAGTTGTCTTGGTTAGGGTTTCTCTTACTATGATGAAACACCATAAGCAAACAAAAACAAAAACAAAACAAAAACAGAAAACAGCTTGGAAAGGAAAAGACTTATTTTGTCTTAAACTGCTAGGTAACAGTTGTCACAAGGGCAGTCAGGGGAAGAGCTCAAGTAAGGTAGGAACCTCAAGGCAGGACCTGATGTAAAGACCATGGAAGAATGCTGCCTAACTGGCTTGGATCTTTATAGATTGCTTGACATGCTTTCTTATGCGACTTAGGAGAGCCTCCTTAGGGATAGCACCACCACTTAGGGCTAGGCCTCCCACAGCCATCACAAAGCAATAGTATGCCCCACAGACTTACCTACAGGCTAATTCTATGGAGGCATTTACTCGACTAAGATTTCTTCCTATATGATCCTTACTTCTGTCAAGTTGACATCAAAACTATCCAACACAACAGCCTTCTAAACCTTGACCTGGTGACAATTAGCTCTGTCTTGTCCAGTGTTGTTTGCCTACATGAGTGAGTGAAATGGTCAAATTTCTTAATTGATAAGGTCTAGAATCACTTGGGAGACTCTGGGCATATCTGTGGGTGACCATCTAGATCTGCGGGTAGCATCATTCCATGGACATGGGTCATGAGCTATATCAATGGGAGAAAGTGAGCAATCTGCTTGCTGACTGAGAATACAGTGTGACTAGCCACTTTCCTACCACAGTGTGGACTATGCCTTGGAACCGTGAGCCAAAATATACTCCTTTCCCTCTTACATCACTTTTGTTAGTGTTTTTTCTGTTGTTTGTTTATTTATTTCCCACAGCAATGGAAAGAGTTACTATCACAGTGCTACACATACCAGCACCCAGCAGGTACATGCCACACTAGAACACTGGCTTTCGTAATCTTTTCCATGTGCCGGGTCACCCTTTTTATTAGTCTCTTGCTAATAAGTAGATTGGTTTCTGATGGCTCTTCTTGTAACAGTGATGTGTATCTGAAATGTTTAGCTGTTCTCAGATTTCCAGGGGCATGGAATCTTGGTTTTAGTCTACAGAATTAAAGTTAACTTATTTCATGTTGTGGGACATGATCTTCTGGCTCCCTGGTCTGGGGTCACATGGGATCCTAACTCAAGGGGCTCTTCACACCTTGTAAATTGGTTTATTCCTGACAACAAGATTCAGCAACAGTTGGGATACAGGAGATTTTCTTTTCATTTTTTAAATTAATTAATTTATGTATTCATCTTCCATCACAATATCAGCACCTCCTCTCTGAGGCCCCCAGCCCTCACCGATGATCACAGAGCCTGTCTCCATTACCTCCTCCCTTTTCCTCTGAGAAGGGGAAGCCACCCCTCCTCCAGGTATCACCTCTTCTTCCCAAGCAGATCAGTCACTGCAGGACTAGTTGCATCTTCTCCCACTGAGGGATCCACAGGCAGGTAACAAATCAGGGAAGGCACCCATTCCAGTTGTTGGGGAACCTGCATGAAGACCGAGCTACAGATCTGCTACATTTGCCCAGGGGATCTAGGTCCTTCACTCTTTATCTTAGTCTCTGGGAGCCCCAGGAGTCCAGGTTAGCTGACTCTGTTGGTCTTCCTGTGGAGTTCCTATCTTCTTCAGATCCTTCAGTTCTTCCCCTAACTCTTCCACAAGATTCCTGAGCTCCGTCTAATGTTTGGCTGTGGGCCTCTGAATTTGTTTTGGTCAGCTGTTGAGGGGAGCCTCTCAGAGGACAGTTATTTATCCTGTTTACAAGTGTAACAAAAGAATCATGAATACTGTCAGGGATTGGTTCTTGCCCATGGAATGAGACAGTTATTGGTTGGCTATTCCCTCCATCTCTGTCTTTGTCCTTTGTGCCTACACATTTTGTAGGCAGGCCACATTTTGGGTCAAAGGTTTTGTGGGTGGGTTGCTATTCTTATCCCTCCACTGAGAGTCCTAACTGGCTACAAGAAGTGGCCACTTCAGGATCTACATTCCTACACTGCTAGGAGTTTCAACTATTTTCTAAAGTGGTTAAGAGAGAATCTGGACTGGGCAAAGTGCTCTGTGGGCTGAATTACTTGCCCAACCATGTGAGAAGAGTCATGAAGTACTGCTCTCCTTTAACCAGGTTACAGGCTGATGTTCAGTCTGTGACAGAAGGTGTGGACTGGTAGCATTCCAAGGCTGGCAACCTGGCAATGCCATCTGCTGACTGTCTCTACCGAGGCGACTGAAACCTACACAGAAACCTCCTTTTGTAACTGTGCACACGAACCAGGTATTGGAACTGCTGCAAGAGATTAATGGGTGCCCCAGGCAGGAGATTAGTGAGATTTCAGCAGGTAAGCAGGGCTGGGTTTAGTAATGCTTGTTAGGGGATTTCCAAAAAGAGTAGAGAGGACGCACAATGCCTCCTCCACCATGCTGCTGAGATCACCTGTGAGTAAGGGAAAGAAAACTGAGGCCTGAAGGCAAGTCACTCAGTCAAGGAGGATTCTGAGCAAAGGATTCCCATCAAGCAGGGAAACACTGCTTGCATGGTGTGGATTGCTCCAACAAGAACTCAGACTTGACGTTTTCTTAGACTGCAAGTCTGTATCCCAGCCTTAGGGAAGGTTAGAGTGTAGTCTAGATACTCGACCACCTCTGTGGCAGAGGCACTCTGGAATGGCTCTTCCCAGGTGGTGCCTGATGACCATTCCTTGAACCTTCTTTGAAGATTCTATTTAAATCTTAATTTTTATAAACTAATGTGATTCATTCTGCCCAAACATACTAACATACTATTTCTGGGTCATTTCCCAATTTTGGTAACAGATGAAGTCCTGGACAAATGTGTGTGTGTGTGTGTGACATGAGTGTGCCTTTGTAAAAAACTCCAATGCCTTAGAGCCATGGAAATGGCAAAGATGTCCCCTCATAAGGCTCAGAGGAGTGGCAAAGCTGTCCCCTGATCCAAAATACTGACACTGAGTATAGAAGCTCTCCACCTTGACATTGTATAGAGAAACTATAAAGGGCAGCTTCTTCCCCTGGATGTCTGAATTCCCTTAGAGACCTGCTTCAGAGACTGAATTAGCCTGCTTTCTCTTCATTCATACTACACATAATAATTGGCTGAGTTTGCAGGGGCTGTTGCATCTCCATCTGAGCACATGGTCCACATAGACTCAACCAACCTCTCTGTATGTATATTTATGTGTATTTGTCCTTTCTTCATTCCCTGTTAAGTCAATCCCAAAGCATATACATTGAAGTTGTCAATACATGGCAATCAGTATATTTAAGAACAACCTATCTGCCCCCTAGGACTGTCCCGGACAAACTGCTCCCCATCCCCACTTTTGGAGGAGAACAAATACTAGGCTTACTGGGTATTATCCCAGAACCATTCTAGTGTTTTGGTGTTGTTTGTTTGTTTATAAATTCAATATACCACATAAACCCCAAGAATGTACATAGCATAATATATAAATAATATGTGTTTTGCTTTTATTGCTTTGAATATTGGAGGGAGAGTATTTACCCTGGAAGATAAGTGTTTAATGATATATTTACAGGTATTTTTGTCCTATGTAAACTTTTCCTTAGATTTGAATGTCTTTTTAATTTCTACACTCTTTTTTTCCATAAAATTCTAGAATGCTATTTTCAAGTTTCCCTCTTGAATCCATGTGCCTTTTTAAAATGGACTAATTACATATTGTGAAATTCCCCTTTCTGCTTTTGCTATAACTTAGTTTACCTTTGTTTCAATCTATTTTTCATTAATTTTTAAAATACAAGTACTTATTGTAATGGATAGTCCAAAGTAACAGTCATTAGTTATTTTTTTGGTTGTTTGTATATGTACAAAGAGCAAGGAATTGGCATTTGGAAAGGTATAATTATCTTTCATTATATGAGGCATATTTTTGCTTTGGCAGAATCTGAAATTTTGTATTCATTATATACAATTATAGGTACAGTATAATAAATTGATACTTATGTATGGCATATCAAATCAAGGGGTCTAACATTTATATCTCAGCTACTTTAATTTTTATTAATACATGGTAAATATATACATATTTTAGAATGCAGTGAATTATTTTATTACAAGTACATAATATGTGCTGTTCAAATCAGTGTAATTAATGTCTATGCCGCTTTACTTTTATGCTGAAAACCACATACAGGATATTCTCTCTCTGCTGTGAAGTAGAAACATGCCTATGGGGATTGTTCCCCGATGAGTGTGAGAGGCTGAAGAGGGAGGAGGGAGGATAGCAAGGAACTAGATGCTTGGAAGCTGAACACTGTTAGATGGTAACACCCCAGTGCTCTGCAGAGAGGGAGGCCTCTTATTAATAATGACCTATCAGAAGGGGCTGGAGAGGGTGGCCTAGTAGTTATTGACACTAGCTGCTCTTGCCTCAGCTGGACCCAGGTTCAGCTCTTAGCACCAATGTGGTGGCTCAAAATCATCTGTTGCTCCAGTTCTAAGGAATCTGATACCCTCCTCTGACTTCCATGAACATCAGGCCTTTACAGGGTACACATACATGTAAGATAAAGATAAAATATTTAGAACATTTACAAAAAGACAAGGAAAGAAGTTCACCATTATCCATTCTTTTTCCTTTCTGTTTGTAAGGGCTATTTTATCTCTTTATTCATCTTGGTGTTCCAGCCTCTTGGACTTGTCTTTCAGCCTTTGGATGGTCACATTCATGCTTTTAATTTCTTGGTGATTATGCTTGCTAATATTCATTTATACTTGGACAAGATCTTCCATCTTGTTTTCCAAGGTGTTTTTCCATCTGCCTATTGTCTTTTCTGTTTGTTCTTCCCTGTGGAGTCTGTGCAGGTGGTGTGTGTCTGTGTGCCTTGAAAAGTGGAGTGAGTCTTCATTGAAGTCAAAGTTCTTTGTACTTGGTGCTGATTTTCATGGTGGATAACTTCCCCAGTTCCTTGTGAGTGCCTTGTAAGACAGATTTACACCTGTGTGTGAATTTGCAAGTGTGTGTGTAAATATGAGTGTACAAATGTCTATACGTATGTGTGTATTTCTCTGTGTGTTTTGGGGTGTATGTATATTCAAGTTTGTGTATGTGCTTTTATGTCCTGGGGTATGTGCATATTTGCTCAGTCCACTTCACAGGGATGCCTGAGTGAGGAGAGAAATCTTCCTTTTTGGAATTGATGATAAAGTTCTAGGAAACAAATAGATAAGTTTTTACCATAATTGTGATTGCCCCCAAATCTTCAGATAATTTCTGAGGCTTTTCTCCCAAAACTGACAAACAAGAAAAAAATATAAACACACTCTTTAAAAACATATTTTCCTAGAAATATATATCTTAGGTATTGCTTCAAAATGACTAAATTTATTTGTCTAAAATTTGCTTATTTTTCTCATTCGTTCAAAATACGGAAACATAGCTGATGTCTGTTAGTGTTGTATATCTGCAATGTTCCACCTAAGTGAAAAGGTATCTTTTCTAAACATCTATCTAGATACAAGTTATGAGAGTTTCTGTGACAGCTGCAGTTGTTCTGAGGGCCACAGAGAGGTAATATCATATTGAGGCTGACAACTGCCCAGGGCTCACAGCTGTGGGGACAAAGATTTGGGTGAGCCACTTCGCAGTTTAAGTTTACTGTAATCCTCTCTCAGGAAGTCTGGGGTCCAAATGGGCTTCCTGAAGTTTCCAAGTAGAGGCTTGTGTGCTTTAACAAAGAACTCAAAACAGGTGGAGCAAGGGCAGAGCCCCGGGCTACTGGCCGCAGCTGGTCTACATCACAGTCGCTCTGATTGACAAGGTACAGGTGGACTTGTTCATGGCTGTCCAGGAAGGCAGGATGTAGCTGGTCTCCTGATGATGCATTCACTACATTCATGGACTTGTAATACACAATTAGGAAGGTAAGACAGCCATTTATATAAAAATTGTTTGGAAATGAAACATAATATTTTTAAAGGAAGATCTCAAAGAAAGCACACATTAAAATAGGGTTGATTTCTCGGTTTCTATCAGAATAAGTAAGACGAAGTAAGGTCAGTATTTCAAAGTTTCTCCTGAATTGACCCTGTGTTCACTCATAAGTCACAAAGGACCAGTTTACACAGCCCTATTATCCTCACTGGGCTTAGGCAAACTGACACATAGGTATATTGCTTCTTTTGTATTAGTTCTATATTGCACCTTACTATAAATGATTAAAATCATAAAAAGATGATTGAAAACTGTCACCCAAAAATACATTTTGCAGTCATAAAGCATGGTTAATTTATCAATTTTTCAGTCTGAGTGTTTGTTGAGATCCTGTCTGAGAGCAGAGGGGAATTTTCAGCTTGTGAAACTGCCACTGAAGCCATCTCCTGTGTTTCTTTAAGGAAGGCATTCCAGTCTGTGACCTTCTCTTGAAGCTTGATATACACAGTGAAAGAGGGCCTCTCCAAAGCCCTATCCAGATTAGACTGTCCACTGAGATCTTTAGGGGAAATAGGACTGTACTAGAGCCACAAGGAACACAAAAACAAAATGTAAGCTGACTCTCATGTAAATTTGGAGGGACTTACCAACCAGTTACTATCAGGAGCACAATGGTTAGGAAACAACCTGGTAGGTAGACATGTCTACAACCAACCAGTGGGTGAAGCAAAGACTTGTTACAGGCAGAAGAGCTCTCTAGGCAGTTGTGGCTTCTCAGTGACTTGCTGGGTTCCTTTTGTTAGGTTGCTTATGACTGAGAAGCTCATTATATACAGACAAATAACTCTAACCTCGAATTTGTGAGCATTACAGTAGGCATTCCCATGAAAGCATTTCCTACACTGGAGAACATGGCAGCAGTTCTCTGTGCATGGGGTTGCCCGTGGTTTTAGTCTTTGATGACTATAATAAAATGACAGAGGTTGGACTCTGCTCATGGCGGGTTGTCTGTGTAATATACATGTGAAAAGCTTTGGTGGAAGCATAATCCACACTTTTGGGTGCACATCAGAAGGATGTACTGATTTGTATCATTTGTGACAATGACGAATATTGAATGAGCCAAGTTCTATCAGTGGATGCATGAACAGAGGAAATGAGATTGTGGATGCATTGGAGTACTGTTTAGCCTTGATAAAGAAGGGAATCTGTCATTTTGACATTGGGGATGAATCTGGAAGATGTCTATGTTCAATTAAGTCATGCAGGTTCAGGAAGACAGATGCTGTGTGAGCCTATGTGTAGAATCTGGATGAGGTACACTCAGAACAGCAGAGACCATGAAAGTGTTACCAGAAGCCAGATGTTGGGGTAAAGTACCAGCTGAAGAGTAGGAATTTCAGTTAGACAGAAGAGTGAGTTCAAGAATTTATCATACAGTACTATGAATATGGCTAATAATATATCACAATATGTTGTACATTTGAATAACACTGAAATGATGAATTTTAAATGCGTTCACCATGGGAAATACAAGAAGTGATAAATATGTTAATTTTATTGATCAATTAATTTTTAATTAATTAATTCTACTATATATACACAAAACCTTCATGTTGTACAGTTTGTATGCAATAATAAAATTATTATTTGTCAATAAATAATACTTTTGGGGTTTACACATCTACCTATATTTATACTCTCAATTTAAAAACTTCTTCAGATATAACATAAAAGAGTAAGTTTGATCAGAGAGAGGTACCTTGGATGGTTAGATAATTCTGCTCCTGATAGGTATGGGATACTTGTTTAAAAAATCTCAGTGCCAGGGATGGGATACCTCCTTATGAATTATTGGCCAAAGAGGCTCTGAGACACCTAAAATAACACAGGATATTACCATTTCCCTCCATAGCTTTATGGTAAGACCCTGTTGCTGAAAATATCACCCCATTTTGATTACAGGATATCAATAAATAAATTTCAAGCTGACCAAGAAACTGTTTCTGCTGGAAGGTGCAACATAGACTGGTGGGAGGAAGAGAAAAAAGTCAATAGCCTTACCCTGTGAGAACCATGTATGGTGCAATACAGAAACAGCAAGCAACAAAGAACTTCATAGCTGGAGAATAAGTTAGTATAGCTCTAGATATAACCAAATCTAGGCTTATGGCTTGTAAATAAAATATCTGAATTGTGTGTCTTTTATACAGGCTTGTTAGGATTATAAATTCTTTCACAAGTCATATTCCCAAACTACCCTTTTTAATATTTATATTTACATCCATAGATTTGTGCTGCTCTCAACTTTGGTCAGGGAAACCTGTTATTGCAGTATGTAGTACAGAATGCAAAGTGAATGGTTAAAGTGCTGAAAAATCAGAGAGGCTCCCCATGCTCCACATCTGAGCTGAAGAATTATTGACAGTTGATAGATGTTGAGGGAGAGAGAGAGAGCCATTTTGGGGAGGTTGTGTGTGATTTCTGGTGAATTGTCCATATTCTAGCGGATGGCTCTATCCTCATGCCCATATGGTCAGGCCTTATTGGACTCAGGAGCTATTAATAATAGTTATAATAGTAATAAAGAAGGCTTGAAATTAGGTAAAGACAAATTCATCTGCAACTGCTTACCAACCATCTACTCTAGCCATCTTGCAGTTATGTCCAAAAGACAGCAGCACAACATAAGTGGATGCTGATGCTTTCCATGTGGTTCACTTCATTCCTCAGTTTCCAGAATTAAGAGGCAAGAAAACTCTTGAATAAGAGTAGCACCAAGGAAATCTCAGTCAGGGAAGACAGAATAGCCAGTGAAAGAGGCTTTACCAGGAGTGAGGAAACAGACAAAGAAAATAAATCAATCAAGACCTCTTGATAATATGTTGCTCCAGCCATGGTCTACCAAGATCCATCTGTGCTGTGTTAGTTTAATACAGTGTTCTTAGAAAAGGGACCCCGTATCCCCAGTATCGTGGGTGCACTGACCTCTGTCCCATCAACCTGTACAAAGGCCTGCCTTGGGGCCTTTGCATTTCATTTCTCTGCTTTGGGCTCTTCTTTGCATTTTTGTAGGGTGGCTCTCAAATTCAGATCTCATCTTAAACTCAAAACTATCTCTTCAGGGATCTTTTTTTTTCCTTGCTGTCTTTATTCTAAGAATAACTGCTCAACAATTTTGTGTGTTGGTTATTAATCTCAAGCCAATAGAAGAAAGTGATGCTACTGGTTTGTTTCTTTGGCATCCCTGTGTCAGAATACAGAGGACAGTAGACCTTCAAGAAATGTTATAATTCGAGGACTGTGTGAAGTATTTATTGAGAGGTAGTAAATATTTTGGCATAAAAAAGATGCATGCTCTAATCTCGCAGGGCTGTAGAGCCTAAGCTCCTCAAAAACACGAACCTTTTTCACAGTATAGAGAGTGGAAGGCATGCTCTGTAGCAGCGAGTGTCCTGTAAGGAAGCATGCTGAAGAAAGGACAGGCAAGGTCACAGCCATTTCTCTGGATTTACTGGTTCCACCCCTACTTTTTTTTTTTTTTACAAGGATGAACAGTGGCTCACCAATTAGATTGGATGTCTTTGCTTTGCTTCTTCCAGATCTACTCAACATGTCAGAGAGGAATTAAATTAATGGAGCATTAGCATCTCATCGTCAAAGGATTTAAACTTAATTCAAACACATGGTTTTCCACCGCATTTACTTAATGTTTGAAGAAATATAGTATTGTCTAAGAAAATAGGTTCAATCCACCTTTACCCCTTTATCAAAGGGTACAAGTTGGTCACCAAGAATGGAGATAAAACAAAACAGAAATTATGCAGAACTATACTTATAATTTATATGGCCAAATTGTTTTCCCCTAGGGTGGCGACAATGTGCATCTGTTGCTAGTATGCTTCAGTGCCAGGCAAGAACTTTAGCTGCATAGTGTTCACAAACAGGTAGAGGACTGGAGACGACATCAGCTTTGACCTGTTCCTTTAGCATCTCGATTTCTTTGGGGAAAAAAAAGGTCATAATGTGCTATGCCATTATTCTGCTCTTTGGAATTTGACACCATCATTATTTGAAAGGGACCAATGAGGTAAACCTCAGAAACAATGACATTCTAAAATATCATGCAAACTTTATCTCTCTAAGTTCTTCGATTATAGGACAAATCAAATCACACCTGACTCATGAAGAGTTACCATACCTATGGATGACTTAATTCCCAGGGCTTGAGATGGCAGCTTCATTCATACTGTGGAGCCAGGTTCTGAGTCCAGGGCAGCCTGGTCACTGTGGGAAGGGTGAACCAGGAAGCTAGCCATATAGAAGGGGAAGGGCAGTGGTCTAGTGGTTCAGGTGCTGGTGCTCAAAGTACTGTCCAGGGCAAACTAGCATAGGAGTCCCGAGCTAAGTTCAGAAGGGAGGTTTGCATCCAGAGAGTAGGGCATGGGACAGTCTAGATATCAGGTACTGGTAATGGTTTGGTCTTATCTCGTTAGAGTTAATTCTGAGTTCTTTTAAATATTATTTTATTTCATAACTAAAAATTATCTGCACAGCAAGATATTATGGAACACATGTACAGTATAGAAAGACTAGGTCAACCTATTGAAATATTGTTTTACATTTGTTATTGTGAGTATGCGGGCCCAGATACTATGGTGCATGTGTGGAGGTCAAAGAACAACTTACAGGAGTCATTTCTTGTGGAATCTGAGGGTTAAACTCATGTTGGTAGCAAATGCCCTTAGCCACTATGTCATCTGCCCAGCCCAGGGCTCTCATATTCTTACATAAATATCCATTTATGGTGAAGAGAATGTCACAGGTACCAATCTAGCAAGTTTCGAGTGTTAAATGCATCGCTAGTATCTGGAGTCACTGTGCTAGACAGCAGATCCAGTGCTAACTACTTTTGGCTACTTTTACAAAGCACACCAAATTCTCAAGGCAACTCCTGACTTGTCATGGGAACCAAGGGAGTCCTGAGCCCAGAGGGCAAAACTGGGCTTTAATTGTGACATTGAGGCATTGCCTAAACTTACAGACATTTCTTCCCTTGCCTTCACAGCAGGAACATCAAACCCAACCCTAGAGCTATGGAGAGGATGAACCAGGCTGTGCTCTGGCTCTGGCACAGATCAGGTATGTGAGGTCTGGTATGCTAGATCTGAAGAAAATTTTCCTTAAAGAATACTAGAAAAATGGCAAACACAATGGCTTAAAATAAAAGGTATGTTCCCTGGCTGGAAGTGAATATTTATCTTTTCTCTGAATTTTCTATGCAATGTTTAAATTCTCACCTCATTCCTTGTATCAGAATATCAGAAAGCTCATCTGCTTCCTCTCTTCTGCCACTCGCACTTTCCCTCCCTCCTTTCCTATCTTCCCTTTCTTCTCTGCTTTTCCCGTTTCCTTAAGCACTCCTTAGATGCCAGGCAGGGTCAAACACATGGGATATAATGGCAAGAGGGACCGTTGCACAAATCCTCAAACACAAAATAGATGCGCTCATTTTCAGAATGGGGACTGGATCAGTCATGGTGGGGGAGAGATGAACAACTGAGACATGAGCTGGCATGGTCTCTGAGTCAGGTATGACTCAGGTCTCCTCAGCCACAGACTTGAGGGGCTGGATATATTGCTGAAGCTTGGAAAGCTTGGCTTGGTGCAACATCTCATGTGCTCTTCAAGGGCATCCCCTGGCCTCTCGGAGTAGATCACACCATGGGTTGGAAATGACTCAGTTTACTAGTAACTGATGCCAAGGGTAAGAACTGTGTTCATAAACACTTTGCTTCAGCCTTCCTCAGCCTTACACTCAAGGCCAAGTGCTTGCCCCTTGCCCCTCTGCAATCTGACTCTCTGTTGTTTTGGGCTGGTCTCTTTGCTCTGCTTTGCCCTCACAGTTCATTTCCCCTCTAGGGTCCTGTCCTGGTCACAGACCCACCATGCATATGAGGACAGCTCTCTGGTACCAAGTACAGATGGGTTTGTTTGGTCACACTGTTTTGCTGTTGTGCTATTTAGACAAAATACAGTCATGTTTTTTTCTGTTTGAGGGGTACTTGGAGGTTTGCATTGGAGATGTATTCCATTTCTGATCCAGCAAAAGCTTGGGGAATCCCAGAGCCAGCTACTGGAGACTTGGTGGGCTAACCTATAGCCCTGTAGATTTGTGGTACTGCCCTTCTGCCAATGAAGGCAAACCTTCATTTTGCAAGTCTGTTATGGTTTCATCTCCCCTCCTTCATACATAACCTTTACTTCATGCAAAAGACTTTCTTTCCCAATAGCTTTCTACTCTTTCCACCATAACCCAGGCAGACCATGAGGGAATCATGTTCCTCACAAGCAACCAAACTGGTAAAATTCCTCCTCACTCATTTCCTCAATAAAAGGCTGTGTTCTGGTTGAGCCCCATTTCATATTAGTCCTAGAAGTATGTACGAAGCACAGCTGGGCTCTGAGCTCTGGAAAATTGATTGCCTCAGACTGTGCATTCCTAAAGCCATAAGTTGTTATATCTGGCCTCAGTGCCTATGATTTGGCCTCTTAGATTTCCATCACTGGTCCAAAAATGCAGGTCCCTGTCAGACATATCAGTGCTAACTGGGAACTTTTTGGAAATATATATTCTCAAGTTCATATCCAGGTCATTAATCAAGAACCCTACAGATATAGGCTGACTTTTTCCTTAGCTGATAGACTCACAAAAGAGTAGAGGTATGTCTGAAGTTAGGGCCCACACTGGAGGTTGCCCATGAATCAGATGAGAGAACATGATGCCCAGATAGGGAAAGGGGTGGAGGGTGGAGGATGAAACCACAACAGACTTGCAAAATAAAGGCTTTACTTCATTGGTAGAAGGGCAGTGCCACAAGTATACAGGGTTATAGGTTAGCTCACCAAGTCTCCAGTAGCTGGCTCTGGGATTCCCCAAGCTTTTGTTGGAGCTCCTCACAACTCCTCTGGGATCTATTGCCAGCTTCCCCCTCTAGCTTTATGCCAGCATCCACTATCAACACAGTTCTCATTTGGATCTTACCCAGAGTCACCTGGAGTCTTTGGAGGGACCTCTTTTCTTTTTCAGATCAATACAAATTATCTTTGCACTGGTGCATATTGTCATGGCCGCCCTGCTGATCACACTGGCTAGCACTGTGCAGGCTTCTCTGTATCTCTCAGAATGTTGGGTTTCGAAGGAAGATGGGCATCTTCCTGCTTCATGAAAACAGTACAAGACAAGGCAAGACAAAACAAACAAACAAACAAACAAACCCCACCGTGTTTCCCATGCTTCCTACCAGCTGTTTCTATGGTGACCTCGAAAGCAGATTAAGATGACTGTAATTGGTATTTGAATTAATCATTTCTTTTGCCATAGCTCTCTCACATCTTCTGCATAAAGCAAGTAGCATGGATACAGTGTGTCGTGGTTGGTTTTGGACTAGGGAGCTAGGTCACCTAGATTTAAATCTGTCATTAAGTTGTTTTGTGTGTTGTTGGAGCTTGGAGGGCAGTGAAAACAGACCTTCCCCTGGGATTTCTGGCACCACCACATCATATTAAAGCCAAATATGCTGTTCTGGAAGAACTTCAATATTTCCACTTCCTTCTTAGCTGAACTTCAATTTTTAATTCTTTAAAGGGAATTAAAGCTTCTGCAAAAAAAAAAAAATGAAGGAAAAAAAACAATAAAGAACACCCCCAAACAAACAAAAAACCCAACCAACCAACCAACCAACCAACCAACCAACCAACCGAAGCATCTGTCCTTTTCTTTGCTTCATGATGTGGGCAGGCATTTGGAGATTCTTTGTGGTCTTTTCAACAAACTGTTTCACGTCTAATAAAAGAGAGAGTAAAGAATAGCATTGTTACGAGGATGATCATTCTCCCTGCCTGGCAGATATATCACCCATCTCAGGGAAGGAGGATCCCTCACTAACCTGAGACATTTTCAGTTGAGACACTTAAAATATTTAAGTATCTTTGGAAAATGAATTGTGCACAGGGAAGAGAGGGGGAGGGAGAGAGATGGAAAGAGAGTAACTGAGAGCCTGTAGGAGTGGAGGGGGCTGCTGACTGACTTGTGTGCTTCGGGCCTGGACTTTGCTTGCCTGCATGCTCAGCACATGTACGAAACCAGCACACCCTAATGAGACCAAAGTTCCTGCTTGCAGTTGTGCTAGTCTCCTGATTTGTTCACTGACACTTTCTTCTTACTGAGTCACTTTTAAAATGTAACACTGAACGAAAGAGACATTTGTAAGGATTTTGATTCCAATGGAAAGAAGTCCTGGAAGCCATAACCAGAATACATGTGTGTGTTGCATGATATTTAGATACTGATGGGTAGAAAGGGTTTGTTGTTGTTTTTAAAGATAAGAGGAAGAAGGATTAAAAAAAAGGGGTCTGTCCATGAAAGTGGAGAGATTAAAGTGAAGGAGCCCCAGTTGTTGGAAAGAGATTCCATTAGTCCTTATAGGAAGCAGAAGCCAGACAAAATGCTTGAAAGGAGGGAGGTTTCCTGGGGGAGAAGGTTCTTGGTGTCAACCAGGAGGAATGAACATAGGACTGCAGGTGCTTGCTGAGCGTGCTCATTGGGATAAAGGGAATCTCGTCGATGTATTTGTTTTATTATATTTTATTGGGTTCTTATACCTCTGTCTCCTTTTCACTCCTTAGTTAATCCTAAACTCTTCCAAATCCTCAACACTAGGTAGGAGAGTAAGGTTACAGAGGAAAGGGGACATAGACCTCTCTAGGCTACTTCCTGCTCATTAGGGTCATCGTGTTTCTTAGGGCGACTCCAGTCTTAGCCATTAAAATAGCAAGTCCAGCAAAACAGCAATCCAGCAACAGCAAGTGCAACAGCAGTGAGGGTCCAGGGGGGAGCAGCAGGGGGAGCAGCAGCTGCCACAGGCCCTCTCGGGGCTCTCCCATTTACACCCTCTCCAGAGTCCTTAGAATTAAACTATCTATCTACTGCTGGCAAAAATTATACCTTCTAAAGCAGTGGACAGTCATCGTTAGTGGCTGTGACAACCCAAAGCAGCCTCATATCCCACACCTGGGATTCAAATAAAAACATTTTCATATAATATAACTGGTGATTTAAAAGAAACCATATTCACACTACAAATCCCAGCCTGGGACTCACTGAATTAAAAGTTACTCTGTGTGTCTATAGGTCACAGACTTCCTTCTCTAATTACATTTCTCTGATAATTGGCCCTCCTTAGCAACTTTTCTCTTTTTTGGAACTTGTCTATTGAATTCTTTGTAGTTTCAGCCCATTTCCCACTTCCTTTGGAAAGTGGCGTCTTCTGCGGCCACTGTCCCCTTTGTTTATTCTTACTGTGTTGTCACTTGACAGTACTGTGAGCTGGAGCACCGGAAATACATTGGCATAAAATTGGCAGCTCTGGCAGTGCCCTTTGGATCTCCTTGCTGATCTCCTTGGAGTCTGAGAAGACAGTATTTTCCCATTCCGTGGAGTTCTTTTTTAACCCACATTCAGTGACTTTTAAAGTTTAACGTTTTGAAATTTATCTTTATTCTCTGTGTATGTATGCACACCTGGTACCTGCAGAGGGTAAAAATTGCCAGATAGCCTTGAATTACAGTTACAGACACCTGTGAGCTTTTATGCAGGCACTGGGAGTCAAACATGGCTCTTCTGCAAGGGGCACCCAGTGCCCTTAACTCCAGAGCCACCTCTTCAAGCCTAGTTTGATTTACTATTATCATGATGTATTATGCATGCACATGTGTGTGCATGATTGGGAGTTCTCCGATGTCAAGTGGCTTGGGTGTGAAGGTCAGAGGACAACTTATGGAGCTGGCAGTTGGTTCTTTCTTCCACTTTTATGTAGGTTTTAGGGACCAAATTTAGGTCCCCAGTCTTTCGAAGTAAGTGTCTTTTCCTGGTGGGTTATCTCTCTGACCATTCATTCAATAACTTTTAAAGTGTCGTCTACTGACAGATGGTAATGTCAATGTCAATTTGTGTTCTCAACATCTTTGGCATTACCTGTGTTTGTAGACTAGAAGAATATATAAATATCCATGTAAAGGGAAGAGTGCTTTGGGCAGATGGCTCGGTGATTAGGAACATGTACTCCTCATGTAGAGGATGTAAATTCAGTGCCCAACACCCATAGGAGGTATCTATAACTACAGCTCCAGAGAATCTGACATCTTCTTCTGGCTTTCGAGGTACCTGCACTCACATGCATGTACCTGTACCACCACATACACATAATTAAAAATAGAGTAAATCTTTAAAACAACAAGAAAAAGAGTCCTTAAAGGGATGAAACCTCTTTCAAAGATCAGGAAAATGCTATAATTATTCTCCTGGAGGCAGAATTTCTTTCATACTTATAAGAAATCCTGTCTCTTTAATAATGTTTTCTTTTGATCGTTTCTTTGATGCAAGAATCAGTTTCCTTTAAACAAAATAATAGTATCTTCAGTTTGTACGATTATTTTGTTGGATAGATTTCTAGATCTGAAGAACAAAAAGTGAGAACAAAGTTCAGTAAAGCAGCTTACCTACCTGTAGGTCCAAACTGGAGACAGAGGTGGAGGCGGAGGCAGAGAGGCAAAGAGGAAGCAGAAGGCAGGACTGTTGCAAGTTTGAGGTCAACCTGGGATACACAGTGAGTTCCAAGCCAGCAAAAGCTACATAGAACGACCTTATCTTCAAAACAAAAAAAACAACAATGACAGAGAGACAGACAGAAAAACAGCCAGAGAGACAGAGACAGACAGAGACCCAGAGAGGCATACTTCACTTCATGGCTTACATAAATAGCAAATAAAAATTTGGGGAGTTTTATTTCCCCAGAATTAAAGTGATTTCACAGCTTCAAATAAACAAAACTAAAGATCCCCTCAACCAAAATGGTAAAGCAGTCAGGAGTTGTAATGACAGAGAACCATCAGTGTCAGATTGCCAATAGTCACGGTCGTTCTTTAATGCCAATCTCAATAGGACTATTTCATGACATTTACTTTGATGACAATAGACATTGATCCACTCTCAGAGAGACAATTGTATATGCTTTCTCACATTTGAGGTTCTGGATGAATAAAATCATGTATGTAAATGAAAGCAGGAATAAAGCTGCCTAATGGGACAAAGGGGGCTAAGGAGACAGGAGAGGGGAGAGAAGGTGAGGGCAGGAGGATACAAGGTGAAAACGTACATATCCAGAATTTCTTAAAAATAAAGGAGACATATATGAAAAGAAGGAACACAGGTACTAATTGAGCAGCAACTTGTAAAATTCAGGGATGCTAGCATCTTAAAGCAATGGCATGTGCTTTGTTTCAACACTCAATCAGCAACTGCTGCCTTTCCATGAGCACCAGCAGAAATGACCTGTGCTTCATTTTCATGTAAAACAGAGCAGATTCTTTTTCATTAGCTCTTAATTCATCAAGAATCTGCAAACAGTTCTGTTCTTTTTTGGGGGGGAGTCTCATTGGGAACACTGTATACACAATAGGGCCCCTTTAAAGGAAGCCTTTCACACCAGAGAGCAGAGGGTAGAAGCAGGGAAAGGCTTCTAAGTTTTCTGCATTGGGTTGTGAGCACCTGGGGCTTTGTAACCAGAAGGCAGAGCACTGGCTCCTTGGGTAGTCCATACAATGTAGATAGAGCTATCCCGATGCTAATGACTGCAGTAAGATGTGCTCTTGACACTCTCATTTCTAGCTCAATTTCTCCTGGGAGTAGGCGCTTGATGAACTGGGTGGTTCCTTCTGAATGATTAGCATATCCCCAGGAGATTGTGCACAGAACAGGGTTGGATTTGGGCCTCCAGAATGACCTCCTGTAGCACTGTGACTCAGCAGTCACATGGCACCTCTCCTACTGCATTCCACAAAGCGCAAGGAGGATTCATAAATTATTGGGCAACTCAGGGGTATTTTCCAGTCTGCACAGCATCACTGTTGGAACTTGTGGGTTCCATCTTGGCCTGGATTAGCTATGACACAGAGCTATGACTTACTGCTTAGAGTGATGTGTGTGTTACCCAAAGCTTCAGGTAGGAGTCAGCCTGACTCAAGCCTTGGCAGGTGCTGGGATCTCTCTGCTCCTGGCTGTGCAGCAATTGGCAATTCAGTGGCAGTGCCAGGAAAGATACACTATCTGGGAACATTAGGGGACCTGTCACTCCTCATAGCTCAGGGTTGCTGGAGGATGGAACTGTTGCCCCTGATCAAAAACACCTGCCGCTCCTTCAGTTCAGTTCCTCTCAGGTGAAGGTGAGTCACAGAGAAGTTTCAGGTTTCAGCTGGTGAGGGATCACGCAGGCATCAGGCGTCATCTCCCTGAGCTGAGAGAGACCTCGGGGCACCAGAATGCAAATCTTTTCAGATGCCAGCATCCCTCTGTGGCATTTTACCAGGCCATGCCACCATGCTTACTTTAAACATAGGTGCAGAACCTGACGAAACTGTAGTTGATGGTAATTTCCCCCCTAATACAACTCTACCAATATAACTCTAGGGCAACCTCATAGATGTATGTCTACAGTTGTTGACGTAACTATGGGTCCCCACCTGGTGACTGAGACTGAGCTGAGAAGTCCACTACAAGGTTTATGTTTATCCAGCTTATGGACAGAGCACCCAGAAGAAGCAAATATGGCCAAATTCTAGTTTTTGTGGCACACGCTGCTTAGGCTTGGTTGATGTGTAAGCACTATGCATTGCCTTCCTAGTGTCCTGAATGTCCTCTCAGAGACAGGAAACATGCTTCCTTCTGGGTGAAAAAGAAGGTCTTTGTTTCTTTAAGTCACACTTGTCCCTTTGCCTTAGTTTCTTCAACTGTGGCCTGGTTTTGACATTCAGGCCTGTCCTTAGTCAATTCTTTAAGAGCAGACCTATGGGATAAGAGATTTCACAAGGACTTGTTCTGAGAGGAAATTAGTAAAGGATTCAAAGAGGATAGCAAAATTGGCCAAGCAAGATTCAGTCAAATAACCAGACCAATGATCCAGGGGGAACTGGGAAGGAATACAGTCAGCATGTGTTTGCTCTCAGTGCAAGAAACTGGGCTCTCTTCATGGAGTCAGGCTCATCCTTGGTCAACTATCTAAGAGCAGACCTGCAGGATATGAGATTTCATAAGGATTTGTTCTGAGAGGAAATTAGTAAAGGAAGACCAGGAAATTCAGAGACCTGGATCCCTGGTCCTCTGCCTCAGATAGGAAAGGGTGCCAGCAGGAGATGGGCCTGACTGAGTTTCCCAACCCAGGTGATTAGCATTTAACCTCAGACCCTTTGTGTCCAGTGGCATTTTGCATGGTTATCCTTGTTAAAATTGCAATTCAATCTTTGTTAAAAATCACTTTGTCACAGAGGCACCGTAACATCCACAGGATAGAGCTTTTGCCTTGCTGAACACCAGAGCAGGATTGGAAATTCCAGGCTTGCCTCTATAGCTCACTCTGGGGATCTCTTTCTCTGTGTCCTCCTCAGAACATAGAGTTCTATGAGTCATTCAAGCAGATTCACCACATCTGTAGACAAAGCTACAAGGATGACTGACTTAGCCATTAAGTCTGAAGCCCAGGGAGGATAACCTGAGGCTTGTGACTAGGTCTGAAGTGAAAACAGTCATGGGGACTGAACCGTCTACTTGGAAAGGATCTGAGGCTCTCTTGAGGTAGGTCATGTCAGAGATGTCATATGAGAGGGTGTAGCTAAGCTTCACTGAAGTCCACACACATTCTGAAGTCACATCACGGATCTGTCTTGGAAGAAACTGAGTGTTTCTTCATGTTCCCCAGAATTGAATGCTAGTCAAATATAGGAAACGAAACAAAGCAAAACAAAACCAAATAAAACAAAACAAGACCTCTGACCTCTGTAGTAATACAGAATGACCTGGAGGGCAATAATTGAAGCTGGTGGGTGCACAGAGATGAATGTTCTTACATGTTTGTGCACCCTTAAAAAAGCTGTTCCAGTATATGGCTGAGGTTGGGATGGCTGCAAGGAGAATGTGATGGAAAGATTCTGAGCACAAGATTGAAATTTCATAGGAGTGCCAGGGCTGACATACTGTGGTGTGGGGCATCATTGTAGTTAAAGCTAAAGTAGTGCCTTTATTAAAATTAGTAAAGTAAGGGATTTTTGTCTCTAAATACCACAAATAAGTGGTCAATGGAAAATAGGTGGGTATGCCAAATGTTCTATTTTATCATATACAATGCATGATTTATAGAAAAGCATTGTTGTAGACCCCACTAATATGTATAATTCCCAAGTTTCATTTAAAATTTAAAAAAGGAACTGAGTTGAATCAGAGGACCAAGGAGGAACACTCCTGCAAAAATCATAGCATGCTGTTTTCTAGCAATGTAACCTTATTCTCTGATGTATTTGACAAGAAACTGACCAACCATACCTTTGTCTTTTACTCCCGGAAGCTCACTTTGATCTATAGGTTCTATTGTTTCTCTTCAATGCAATTTGAGGGCCTTTCTAAGATTAGCACCTGTTATTCAGTGGATAGTTCCAAACATCTCTGAGATGGTTGAAAGGCCTGGACTTTAACTCTTGCCCTCCTGACACCCTCTGACATCTATGTTTCCACCAAGGACACATGGATACCTCAAGAGAAGGGAGATGAGAGCAGAGGAATGTGGTGACAGTCTTGGCCTGGGAGTTGGTTATGTGGAAAGGGAAAGACAGAAGGGTGTGAGTCTGTAAAGGTCTCAAGATAATAGGTTCAAAACACCAGATGAGGCAATCAATGAGACTGACTATTCTTGTATTGCTGACAGATGTGCTTCAAGGAGTAGAGGAGTAGAGAAGGCTGGGTGTCATAGGAGCAGGTCACAAGAAATGCCACAAATTGTTAGTTACATACTTGATACACTGTCACCTTACCATCTCTCTGTCTCTATCTCTCTCTCTGTCTCTGTCTGTCTGTCTGTCTGTCTGTCTCTGTCTCCCTCTCTCTCTCATATACACACGGTCACATTTGCTAGCATGTGCTACATACTCACATAGTCACACAGATGTACACATGGTTACACATCCTGCTTGGAATCTTGCTCTTATTCTCTTGGAAGGAGGGACTAGAGACGAGGAGGCCAGGCAGCCTTGTTCCCTTATGTCTAAGAAAGCTAGCTATCATTAATGATATTGTGAGGATCACTGCACTGGGAACAGAATGTAGTATCTGTCTATACTGACATACAGCAGCATCGTGGCAATTGAAAGCTGTGTTGAGTAGCATATTGAGGAGCATTTAAGTTAGCATAGATAATAGAATTAAAAATGCCTTTACTACTGTTATGTCAGGGATTAGGACGTGGCTGGTGGAAGTACATCTCTGCTGTATGCTTTAGATGGCTATACCCTCTCCTGCTACTGGTCTATCTCTATCTCTCTCTCTGCTTCCAGCTTGCACCATCATCCTGTAAGAAGCCATTGACTTCAGCTTCTTATGTTCCTGTCCCTGCTGCTGTGGACTGAGCCACTCAAATTTGCATTTCTTGCTTGCTGTGATGGGTTGAATTTATTATGAAACCAATTGGTTTTTTATTACCATTATTATTGTTGTTGTTTACATTATTATGATATGTTGTGGTAGTGGTGGTGGTGATGGTGTATGTGTTAGGGTCAGAGACTGGTATATGGTGCATCCCACTACCCTCTCTCTCCACATCATTTCTGAGGCAAGATTTCCTAATTTTCCCAAAGCTCACTGATTGACTAGGCTAGTTGTCAGTAGTCTGCTGGTATCACTTTTTCTGTGCCCCTCTTTCTATCCCTCAGCAATGGTATATAGGCGTATACCACCACAGTTGGATTTTTATGTGAGTTCAAGTACTCACATCTGGGCAGCAGTTTACTCACTTAGCCTTCCCTGAGGCCAGCCAGCCTTAGCAATGTCCTGTGACAACAGTCAGCTTCATCCATGGGTGTAAGTCCCCAGAGATGATTATTCAGAAGGATTGAGTTCCAGACATGGAAACTATCTCTTGCTACCATCAGTGGGTGACCCTCTAGAGCCACAGGAAAAGCTGAGATCTGCCGACAGCCTGTTCAGTTGTTCTGTGGCCAACTTGTGGTTGGTGTTTTTGTTGTTGTACATGGAAGCTTCTGGGTGGTCTTTAGCTCCTTGAAGCAACTTGATGCTTTCATTCTTTATCCTGTTTATGATCTTTTCACAGCTGTATCTTGACTTGACTCCAAGATGGTAAGGTTGGACTGTGAAGCTGTGAGATGGGTTTGAGGATATGATCACATGGTCCTCATGTCCTCTCAAGTATAAATACATACCAACTATAATGTGTTTCTTAGATTCACTTGTTGCTCCTAGATTAAAATACAGTTTATTTGGCCAAAGAACAGAGGTCATGTAACTTTTCGGAGAGAATATGAAATCTAGGAGCCCGGGTAATACAATTGTCTAGGTGATAATTTCTACTACTTCAAAGTAAAATAGAAAAACAGAATAAATGGAGATTTCTATGCTGAATTGATAACTGTCATACATACCTTTGGGGGGCAGGTTAGGCTATGTGCTTGGTGTCAGTCAGTGAGATAATTATCAAACGGGTGGGTGGCAATTGACTCCAAAGTTTTGTCAGTAGCTTCCAGCTAATGAAACAGCTATTATGTTTATCCTGGGTTCAGAATTTGGCTAGGCTTGTCTGGGTCCCACAGACAGCTGTGATCATCTGGAACTGTACTGCAACAAATAGTAGTCACAAGCCAAATGTGGAAATCATGAATTCACTGAAAAATTAATCTCTGTTCCTTAGCTATGGCACTCACATATTCAGTGCTTCCCAGGTTCCCCAGATAAAAAAGCTGCCAAGCAAGGCAATCCTCACTATGGTAAAGAATTCCACTAGGCAGCCTTGGCTTAGAGGCCTGGTGAAACCTGAAAGCCCAGAACACCTTTCTGTCCATTTACTTGGTTGGTGATATTTGCCTCTCTTCATTTTATGCAGGGGAATGTCAAAAACAGAAATGAGAAGATAAGCCTCAATGCCCAAGGGCTGACATCCATGTATTCCTGACTCACAGGCAATCAGTTCATGGTACTCAGTCTAGAGTTTACAAAAAAAGAAGCTAAACATATCATGGCAGGCATAATTCACTGGGGGCTGTCACAGTATACTGGACAGTAAGATCTGCATGCTTTTCTGAGTAAGTAGTTGTATTTATTGAACATGGTGTTGTTTTTTTTAAATAGTCCATCATCTATGCTGGACTCACATCAGAGAACATCCCAAGATCATACCATCATACCAAATACTGGGAGTCTAAATGCCAATACCTTTTTGTTCTTCATGTATAGTCTGTGCTGATGGTGGCCATTCATCTGCTCCAGAGACCTTCTTTCCTCTAGGATCCAGACAATGGCTAGCCCTTCTTTAGAGTATGCCATTATCAAGCAGTGGAGAAATGACCCATGTTGAATATCATGACAAAGCCAGTTAAATGATCATTCCCACTACCACAGAGTAGGGAAGCTTCCCTTCACTGAGGGCCTTTCTAGAAACATGCCAAGGGCAGAGCCATGGATGTTTCTCACAGTAAGATAGAAAAATCATTCAGTGCAATAACTAGTGGTATTGGGAGAGGACGGGGCAGCACAGAGGAGGTACATTTCCTATCATGTCTTCATGGTTCTCTTTCACACATTCTATTCCTTCTGGTTTGGGGATGCTGGTTTCTTTCCTTAATTCTTTGGTCTACAAGTGTCTCCACAAGTCATACAAAAATGAATGATAATTTTTACTATCCTGAAATTCACACACACACACACACACACACACACACACACACACACAATTTTGCACTTGAGCTTGCACCATCAACGCAGACTACGCATGAGCAGAGATTATACAAAGTGCGATATGGCACTTTGCTATAATTTAGCACAAGATTTCATCATCATCTGCTTCTGTGTTTGACAGCAGAATTAATAGTCAATAAAATACTTTTTCAAAGAAATAGTACATGTAGACATGCAAGAGGAGAATCATAATTTACATTCATCACAAGGAAAAGAAAGATCCAAACAATACTTAGAAAATAAGGATAAATGGTGCATAGAAAAGAAAAATTAGCATCAAGAGTAATCCTTGTAACAAGAGCTTCTTCTGTAGCAGTGGTTCTCAATCTGTGGGTCACAGCCCTTTTGGAGTTTGAACAACTGTTTCACAGGGGTTGTATATTAGATATTCTGTATATCAGATATCGACATTATGATTCATAACTGCAGTAAAATTACAGTTATGAAGTAGCAACAAAAATATTTTTAAGGCTGGGGTCACCACAACATGTATCATTAGGAAGGTTGAGAACCACTATGTGGCACTTTCTTACATGTTCTTGTGTGTTCTTTAGATTCAGTTGTTTCCACCTGACTCAAGCACTGCCTAACATCACGTTTGGGTTTAGGTCCCCAGATACCAACAGAAAATAAGGTGGACAAAGTTATAATATTTGTAGTGAGGAAACAGTGCTAAACTCAATAAGAAAATAAATATGATAGATTAGGGGAGACTAGATCAGGCTTAATGGAGTTCTGAGAATTGGAGGAATTGGGACTGAGTTTCTTCCCATGGGCAGGATAGGATCTTTAGGAGGTAGAGGAAGCCTTCCTGAATGGGTCCTAAGAGAAGGGTCCTCAGGAAGGAGATGGTCATGGAGGCCTAGAGAAGGATGAGGAATCCATGTGAAAAGGGAGAGGTCAGGATTCTCCAGGAAGGCAGAGCCAGTAAAATGGGTGAAAGGAAAGACAAGTAGAAGCCATCTTAGTTTCTTTTCCTGTTGCAGTGATAAATGACTGGGGCCAATGCATCTTGAGGAGAGAAGGGTTTACTCTGACTCATGCTGCAAGATTGCAATCCATCATAGTGGTATACAGGTGAAGAGAAAATTTCTGGTTTCTTCGGAGACTCAGTTGTGTCATGTGATATTTCTCTGGAAGCTGTCTTATGAGAGGATACTTTGCTGAAGCAGACATGTGAGAGGATGTTTTGTTAAATAGATGCTTGAGAGGATGTATGATGTTGGAAAGAATATAAGTATAACCCAACAGACAGTGAACAATGCTTGTGCATTGGTATTCTTTTCAACATTTTGCTGGTCTTTGCTTGTCATGACTTGTAGAGAGAAAAGCACCAAAAACTTCTCATGATATTTTGGCTGCTTCTTACCACTTCAGTGGACTTGTACCAATTCAGTGGAGCCTTGTGGTTTCTGCTGGATTGAACTGCTGCTACTGATTCATGTTTGGTGTTTGCCAATTGGACTGAACTGCCGTTACTGATTCATGTTTTTGGAAAAACTACTTCTAAACAGGTCCACATCTTGTTTCCTATTAATCTTTCTTCTCTCCTACCTTTGTTCAGTGGGCCAGAAGGGAGGCTGAAGCATTTAAAACCCTAATTAAAGTAGGTTTTAGAAAATCTAAGCCTACACACAGGATCTTGAAGCACCAGACACAGTATTCACCATGAGAAAGCTTTCTAGCTGAGCATCCCTAGGTAGAATCACGTTCAAGTTGACATCTCCGATCAACTTTCAGAAGTGCTTATGGGATTTTTTTACTATGCAAATTGAGCCTCAACTATCTGCATAGATGTGACCAGACCTTTTCCATGTTTGAAACTTCTCTCTAGAGGAGGTGCTGTACAACCAATATAGTCACTGTGCCTTAATCTCCATCTGCATCTTTTCAATGACCTTTTCAGTCAACTATTGTGGTAAAAGCATCCTCTCACACCACTTCCAAACTCTTAAGATACTTACCATTAGGTCCACAGAAAGCTGTCTGCAGACTAGGCCTTGGCAAGCACACAATGTATATGTCTGTATTCAATATAAACAATTCTAATGTGTGCTTGTGTGCTCCTGGGTATGCATATGTGAGAGAATTGCATGTGTGCATATCATGCATGAGAATGTGTGTGTCTACATATGTGTATGTTGGCATCCTCAATTTTCAAGCTTCAATCATTTGTCATGTATACGAATGCTGATGGATGCCCTCATGTTTTGAATAGCATTGTTAGTAGGGTGAGTGGCCAGTCTCTAGATTCTCATGTTGTGTAAGAGGTTCTGTCCAATCAATGCTTCCTATTGTGATTGGTGCAGTGTCCAGATGATGCATGTGGGGCATGAAGAGGAACAGAGAGTAAAGCAGAGTACCCTATGTATTGGACATGTGAATATGGATGATGGAGACTCTGGTCAGGGGTCAGATTCTGGCCATCATGGACATCGAAGACAGCAAAGGAAACCTGAGGTTCATGGGACAGCAAGACTATTCCTTGATGGAATGCTAGTGATTTGTGTGGCTCTGTTAGCCTCTCTCCAGTCCCACAGAAGCACTTGAAGCCCAGTTCTGAGACACAGTATCCAAGGCACTAATATACACGATACAGGACCATCTCACTTTGGTTAACATGTTTTCTTCCATTTCCAAGAAATGACTTAACATGGGCCTCCTTGGGTTTCAAAATAAGTTTGTTTATGAAAAACAAAATTTATGTAGAGGGAGCACAGAAAACAATTTAATTCTTTTTCTCAAGAGATTGGAGCCTTGACAAGAGTGAACTGAGGGACTGCATGGAAAGTTTCTCCACTGTGGTTGTCAGCATATGAACACAGAAGCTACCAGGGCCCATTCCCAGGACACTGAAAGGAGGGACATAGCTTCATTTAGAGAAAAGCTCAAGCAAGGACAGTACCAGCTCCATAGACACAGACATCAACAAAGGCTACCAGGAGAGCTCCCTGCCCCAAACGAACAAATCCTGACAAGATCACTTGCTAAGATAGCAGAATACACTCGTGCCTTCTTTCCCAGACTGGCTTCTCGGTACTGAGTTCTGTAACTCTGATGACATTTTCTAAGGTACCTACATGCTGAGCACTCCTTAGCTTTGTGTTGGGGAAAAGGGTTTGGTATAGTGTGTATACAAAGGTGATGGGGGAGTTTCTAGGAGAAGTGATTTGAAGAGCAGTTGGGTGGCACAGGTGCAGTAGTTCTCTGTCCTCAAGGCTGAATAGGTAGATGTAAGGAAACAGTGATCACATGGCAAAGTGGGAGGGAAGAGAGAAATTGCTTTCTAATGTCAGGGTTCATGTTGTCATCTCTCGCTTAGTGCCTGTGATGGGAAATGTTCAGTTACCATGACAGGATGTAAAATGAGCAGCAAGATAAACCTGTAAAAATATTCATGAGGATGTTTCCAGAGAGATTTAACTGAAGTTGAAATAGAAGTCTTGCATGTGGGAAGTGCCAGTCTTTGGGCTGAGGTCTTGGACAGAATGAGTGAATGAGAACAGTCACCTCATCTTCCTTCCACCGTGTTTGCTCCACCGTGAGACACGGTGCCCTCAGACGGTGTGCTAGCATGAACTCTTCTTTCCATAAACTGCTTCTGTGGAGGATTTTGTCATAATAATGATAAAATTAACTCATATAATTTCTAATGGTATTTGGTAACTTATGTTGTTTTGTTCAGAATACTGAATACATGGCCATTCTCATTCAATTCTCTTCTTAGTTACTTTACAGATTATGTGGAAAGCATAACCCCAGAGATTTTTAGAATAAAAATGATATAAAATTAATATATCATATATTAAATATTATAATATGTATAATATATAACATATTAGTATATTATATATTTTATAATTACATATAATTTATATGTATTTATATAATTATTATATGTGATTAATTAATATAATTATATAATATTATTATATGAATTAATAGACAGTATATATTAATATGATATATTTTATATAATTATCTATTATATTACATATATATGTTATATCTAATATTATGTATTATATGTTACATATAACACACATTACATGTATGGTATATGTTATATGTTACATGCTACACATTACATGCTACACATTACATGTTACACATTGCATGTGTTTTGTGTTATGTATTATGCATTATATGTTATATATTTTATATTAAATCATATATTGTATATTAGAATATATTAATTAATATTAGTATGTAATATACTAAGATGTATTCTACATTAATACATATTATATTGTATGATACATATTACAAATTATATAATATATAATATATTATATGTATCTTATATTAAATATGTATTAAATTATATGGTATATAGTTATATATAAATTATTATACTATAATATAACATTCTGTATAATATATTATATATTTATATATGAAAATTATATATTATATATAAATATGCATATTTATATATAATAGTTATTTTGGATTTTAAGCTTTAAGAGGTTTTGTCCCATTATGGCAGGGCATATAGTGGAGAACAGCAGCTTGCTTCATGGTGTCATGGAAACAGAGAAAGAAAGAGAACAAGAGAGGGCAGGAGAGAGGGGGCACAGAAGGAGGGAGGGAAAATCTCTGCTAATAGAGTTCCTTCAATGTTTATTCCCTGGATCACATAGTGAATAGTGCTGCCCACCCTCAGAGCAGGTCTTCCCTGGTTAGCTTTTTTGTCTCAGGAAATATTTAAGGCACAGTCAGAAGTATTCTTCATTTATTTCTATGGCACATCTCAATTCTGTCAAGTGTATAATCAAAATTAATATCCACAAACTGTATAACTTATGTACATTTTCTAAAAGTGACTTTTTTTTTAGCTCTTCTGTTGTTTTATAGCATAAATCTCAAAGATCTGTGGTTGAAGATCTTTAATATTGGGAAAAAATGCTATCTTGGATTCTAGGAGCCCTGTGTTTGCCTCTACTACTTTTTATCTCTGTGATCAAGAATCAGTATGTCCATGTTTCAGTTTCTTTGCTTGGGCAGTTTTATGATAGACTGTAGAGTCTGTGAGGGTCTTACTTTACTACGATTTATATACATTCCAGTTGTCTAGAGCAATCCCAGCAGTCCATGAGAATAAGCTGGAGAGTGGGGTGTCTTCAGAACCCTGGTCCTCTTCAAGAACAGCCAATGCCCCTAACCACTATGCCATCTCACCAGCCTTCAATGGCAATTTTACTAAATGCATTGAAAACAAGGCATGATGTTGTTAAAGTTGGATTCAGATTGGAGAATGCTAATGGATGTCAAGGACTTGAGATTTCAAAGGAATAAAGCAAATAATGACCTTTTTATTGTTTTTTCATGAAACTAAAGCCCTCATTCGCCTTTGTTCCCTTCAGATGGGGTCTCCATGTGGTTCATGCTCCTGGCCAGCTTAGACGCAGCTACTTGACATGTCCTTCAGTGCATGGCCTGCAACTTTTCACACAAGCCTCTGCATATCTTTGCTTTGTTTTACCAGTCTCTGACTTACAGCTCCTGACCAATGAGAAGTGGGCAAGAAGAGAGAGCATGAGCACAGTTGGGTTACCTGTCATCATGCACAGAATCTGGGGTCCATGGCTGATTGCAGCTTCTCTCCCACCTGTGATGTGCATGCTATGTTGTGACTGCAAGTGTGTGAAGTGACACACAGTCCTATTTGTGCCCAGACAGGGAATCACTTAAGCCTGCATTCACAGAAGACTTGAAAGCAGGAAGATGGTCCCCCATAGTTTCAGAAAAACATCAGTGTTGACTGGGAGTCATTTCCTGTTCAAATTAAGTTATCTTTATAATCCAGCAGTAGTTGAATATTTTTAGAGTACCAATGTTCACAGAATTCACCCTTCAAAGTTAGGCAGCATAACGTACCACGGGAAATGGAATTGTCCCTGTGACATATTGTAGGAAACACCTCTTCAAATGTGGGTGAACAAAAGACAGAGAGTGGCTATCAAATGGTGCCATATATAAAAGATTAGGCTTGCCCTTGCAACACAGACACATTCCCTTCAGTATTTTGCCACCTCCCAAAGGGGCCACAGCCTTCCAAGAAGCACCACTAACTGAGGAACCAATGTTCACGTACATGAGCCCCAGTGCAGGACATTTTACATTCAAACCATAGCACTCTTGTCTCTGTCCTCTATAGGCACCATGGCCATATAACAAAGTGCATTCATTCTTCCTTCAAATGTCTCCACAATTGTTAAGTCCCAATTCTGTTCAAAGTCCAGAGTCTAAGATCTGTTTGAGAGAGGGGGCCATCTCTTGACAGTGAACACCTACAAAATTCGAAAATAAACATGAAACATTTTAAACCATATAATTGGGACCTAAGCTAAATCTATGAAGAATTAGATCATCTAAAACATTTCTTGACACACATTATCTTTGCCCCATCACTAGCTTATACCCATCTTTAAAATTGTGAATAATTTAAAGATGAATTTCCTTAGGACTGATGATATAAGAGTAAAGTCCCATCATCTGCTGTTTGGGCTGAGGATTTTGCTGCAAGTTGGGCTTTCTGAGAGTTAACATTCTTAGGTAATAGAAATGTCCCTCTGCCTTCAGAGCAGAGAGGTACTGAGGCCATCAGTGTGTTCTTCAACTCTTCTTCCTAACCTGGTAGTATTCTAAGTAGCATTAGTATAGTGAGTTGGCATATTGGGTACTCCTAGGGAATATTCAGATGGCAGGGCCTAGGACCAGAGCTGTGGTGTTTAAATGTCTAACTCATGCACTGTCCAGTAGTAGCCCAGTGGCTGTGCTAACATCAAGGAGACAAAGGGTGATAGTTTCAGTGGTTTGCTCTGGGTTACTAACTGAAGTCACTGATAGTATGTTAAAAAGAACTCATTGAGCCTTGGTGGTTAAGAGCATGTGTGGCTCTTCTGGAATACATGAGTTCAATTTGCAGCCACCCCATCAAAGACTCACAACTGCCTGTGACTCCACTTCCATCAAAGACTCACAACTGCCTGTGACTCCACCTCCAGTGCTTTCAGCATCTTCAGCACCATCTTTTGGACTCTGTGGGCACTAGCACATGTCACACACACACACACACACACACACACACACAGAGAGAGAGAGAGAGAGAGAGAGAGAGAGAGAGAGACAGAGAGAGAGAGAGACAGAGAGAGAGAGAGAAGGATAGGAAAGAAGTAAGGGAGAGAAAGAAAGAAAAGAAAAATAAATCTTTAAAACATAACCAACATATAGAATGTCAGAGCATGCCCATATTAGCTCTCTTGCCTTTTGTTTTATTTTTCTTTTCTCCCTAGCTCTGACCACCATGAAGAGCTATGTCAGAGCTGTGGTGTTTGGCTCCCATGGCTCATTCCTCTGTTTCTCTCTCATGAATTATTGTGGGCTATGGTGGGTCTGCACAGTATTTGGGGTTCTCTATTCCTGTTCCTCTGCTTCCATTTCTGAGGGCTCAGATCTCTGTATACGTTACTCCTCTTAAACAGGCTAGAGCTCATCTTGGCTTGGCCCTCATGATCTTCCTAGAGATGCAGCCTTTTGCCTCAGATCACGTCCTCCACAGGACTTTTGTGGTATTGAGTTGCAACCAGAAGACAATGCTCTAACTGAGTAGGATGCCATCAACAGTGTTAATATCAAAGACCATGTGTTTCAGGGTTACAAGCTAGATTACAGTCTTGGCCATCCAGACAGAACCCCTGTGCCATGATTTGACATTTTCTGTGAATTTTGAAGGAGAGATGCAGTCAAGAGCAGCGGTGAGGAAGGTACAAGCTTGTTTGCTTCTCAGGGGCCACATGATCTCAAGTCTCATGTTTTCCGTTAACTCTGTCATTTTAGAATAGGGTTGAGGTCACCTGTTTTAGAGAGTCACAGAGAAGCAGTACTGAGAGGAGGTGGCACACTGGAATCATTACAGAGGCAACACATTTTGGTGGGCTGGGAAGGAAGGAGCTGCATAAGAAAGAGAAGGCAGGGATGGAATAGATAGGGAGGGTGACCGAATGAAGGAAGGTTGGGGATCCCCACAATTTTGCCATTGGACCCGAAGATGCTGCTATGCAAAGACTGAGATTCCTAAGATAAGATGCCTTTTTTTCTATATACAAAGAATTTAAAACATGTAGATAGGTGGTAAGCCAGCCACCCATAGTGTGTGTACGTCAGAGATTGATGGGAGAGGGGTAACACAGAAGACAATGGTTTTCTGACAGCATGCTTATTTTTAAAAAGTTTTAATTACTGTAATTAATAATCCCAATAGAAACTTCTAGAGAGCAAGGAAACAATATGGGCTCTGTGTCAATTGCCTCTTAAGTTGGACTTTTAAAATATTTTTCTTCATAATTTCCTTGTGAGGCAGGGTCTCACTAAGTTGTCCAGGCTCCATTTCACTCATGCATAGAGGCAGACATTGAAAGCAGTGTCCTTCGCTGAGTTCACACTCAAGCATCTTTAGCCTCCCATCATGAATTCAATACCAGCATCAGCTCTCTAGCACCACACTGGGATTACCAAAGCATCCAACTTTCAGAACTGGGGAGCTCCCAGAATCTCTGCCACTCCACCACACAGATACTCACTGTTGGACTGATCACTCTCTCATGAAAGCTTATCTGGTACATTCCCTTTTCTAACTCACTTTGGAAGATGGCAATCTCAAGGTGACCTCTGGATGGATGACAAGAGGAAGGGGGGAACTGAGGGTCTGTGTATTCGGATATCACCCTTGCAGTGGGTGAAAGGGTCCAGATTTGAATACAGTTCTTTCTCTAAATCCAAGCCTCCTGTTTCCCACATGTATCAAGATCATTAGTTTTCTGTTTCTTGATGTCCCAAAGGTCTATGCCACCATGTGTTCACTGTGGTAGATTCAGAAATGACTGCAAGAATCTTCTCACTGTATTCATTCCAATAGTCCTACATTGCCACAGCTCTTCCTACTGTGAAGCAGGCTGTCTTTCCCATCTCTGGGTTGGGGTGGCTGGCATATCTTCTGACTGTAAAATGGAGAAGGGACTTTGTACAGGTTGAGTGAGGCCACCCTGAAGGCAGTCTGTTTGGCAAGTGAACTAGACTTATTATCTTGGGAATAAGATCATGTGGAGCACATGTGACCCCCAGATGAGGCCCATCTCTATCAACTTGCCTCCAGGTGATGCAGCTGCTGACTACAGACAGGTGAGCAAGCCCAATTACAGCCTAAAGAACCACATAGCCAAGCCCACTACTGCCTACCACATCCCAAATCAGAAGGTAACAAACTGCCATTTTGTCATTAACTTCTAAAATAATTTTAGTATAGCTAAATAAAATCCCAGAATTTTCTTTATATGAATAAAATTATATTTAATTACTGTCTTAGACATTATGTGTCCTTTTGCTATTCGGTTAATTTTTTTCTTCCATCTCTCCTCATGAAGATGGATATACTTTAAATTATTATTACTTTTATGGGGTGAAGAGATAGTTCAGCAATTGAGATTGTCTACTTCTCTTAATTGACATTGAGAAAGTTATCAGCACTTGTATTCATTCACATCATAGGTCATTTCTCCGATGCCCTCCGGACTTATTTTCTATCCCTGGTTCTCAGGGAGAGAAACCTGCAACTGTAGTTATGAGAAATCTTTCACTTAACTCCAAATGCCTTTTTGAATGTGCCACAGGAAATGCATCCTGCAAACTTCCAGTTTGCAGAGAGCAAAGAGCTCTGAGCTCCCGGTCGTCTTGGATAATGATGGGGATCTGTTTTATCTTTGACTCACACAAATGTCCAATGCAATCAGAAATAAATTTTAGGTCAAAATGGGGAGTTTGAACTTCATAGACTCTGGACTGTGACCAATTGTGGCTCTCAGAGTTAATCACCATCTATGGAAACTTTCTTGGTAGAGTTGAGAGATGCATTCATCTATGGTATAATGAGAAGTCATTAGGAATTGGTTTAACTCATTAGTCAAGTGATAGTAGTAGGTTCTCCCTTAGGATCTTTCACCTATTTAGCTATGGATTCTTGGCTCCATTATCTATGCTACATTTGGGTTCCATCTTGTGGAGCGAGACCTAAATCCAATTAGAAAGTGGTTGGGTGCTAGTATGACATTCCTCTCACTGTTTCATCAGTGGGCATATCTTGCCAGGTTAGTTGTTACTGTAGCTCAAAGGGTTCATAGCTGGGTAAGGCTGGTGACTGCTTTTCTCCTGTGGTTGCTTGAACAGCTCCTTCCAACACCATGAAAGCTAGCCAGTAGGGATAAAGCTTCCAGGTGAGTTCCAGCTTGATTTCTTCATGTTCTATGACCCAAGTTTGTAATCTCTTCATCAATAGGGTCTTACCTTCAAGATCTAGAGGATAATCAAGAGTAGTGGTAATAATCTGTAATGACTGGGGACTACAGGACCTCACTGACCAGCAACTTAAATGGAGACGAACCTTTCCTGACATGGGACTTTGTATTTGTTAGCTCATGTCTGTTAGTTGCCTCATTATAGGATAGTTCTATTTAAGTTCTTTTTATATATGTTTATGATTCTATTCCTTCTCCAATAGTAGGGGTTTTCAGCCCTAAATGGGATAATTAAACCACATTCCCTCTTCTCAAGTCTCTGGGAGCGTTTTGGAAGAGGAGGCAGAAAGATTTTTAAAATCAGAAGCAGTGGATGACTATAAGAAAACAGTTTTCTAGACACAGTGGGGCATTGCACATAGAAATTCACAGCAGTGGTGACAGCCTGCACAAGACCTGTGCAGACTCAAGCCAAACAAAACACCACATGGAAACAAGTGGCAAAATTCCCCCAGGAAGCATATTGGTAATTGATAACATCTGGACAGGGGGGTCAGTTTGTTTTAAGGGTGTGATCACTGGTAGGTCTATCATGGAAGGTCCAGTGGATGGTCACACTCTTAAGAATATATAGCCAGCATTAATGGGGCTTAGTAGGTAAGGACGCAAATTTGGGTTATTTCTTCAGTGGGGGTTGGGGAGTGGGGTGGATCTAGGAGGAGATGGTGCTTGCTTCAGAGGAGTGTTTTGTGGGAAGCCTGCATGTTGATGGTCTCTGTGCCTTTGCTGTCTAAATATATGTTCTCTCTTCTCTCTCCCCCTCTCTCTCATTCTTTCTCTGTATGTGTGTTTTAAATAAAGAAGAATATCTCTAGAAATACGTTTGTAACTTAGAACTGTCTCTCATCAAGATTCTGAAAAATTCTCCATTTTATTATACATTTTAGTGTTGTGAAAATTTAAAGTGAAAATACACCCACCCTCATTCATTTCATATACGACTTTGTTTTGCTAATCTACAAATTGTTAGGTTTTTTAAGTCGAAATTATCTTTTGCTTCTTATTAAATTTTCCTATACCTAATTCTTGAATCTTTATTCATACAATGTGCCTGTGTATTTTTTTTTTTATCATTGAGCTGGTTCCATTGACAGTCCTTTCATTGTGACAACCATCCTTTCTGTCCTGGGATTACTTTTTACACAAGGTTTTCAAGTTTCTGCTTATTCTAGCTCCCTCTTGCTTAGTCATGTGCTCATCATCTGTCTTAATAGTATCTCCATTAACTCTGCTTTACTCCTGTGAGCATTGTTTTATGTTTGCCATACCTGCTTCTTGCTGGACTCTTGGTTGCCAATGTTTCTTTCTCCTGGTTCCTATTTTAGTTGGGTGTCTATCATGTTAAGAGAAAAGTACTCCTCCTCTTTGGAAAGGCATCCAGTATTTGCTCTCAAGCTGTGCTTTATGTTATGTTGTTCCTCTCAAGGAACTCTTGGAGGAGGGCAAGTAGAGAAACATTTTTGCTCAACTTTCTAGGAGTTCCTGAACTTTCCCTCAAGGAAGACTCTTGCTGGAGAACTTCATGGAATACAAACAGTTGGAACAAATCCCACAGTCCAGAAAAGTGACTGAGAAGTCCTAGATGTCCGTGAAAGTGCGGTGAAATGTCCTGGCCATCTCCACAGCTCTGCCTCACCAAATGGCTCTGCCCCTCTCTCAGTTCCTTTCTTTCAGCTCCTTTCTGTGAGATGAACTTCTGGAGTGTGGACACGTGAGTAGGTCACCAAACACCTGCATGTCTCTGCTAACTCTACATCCTTTTGAGAGTCAATTCAAGAATAATTCTCTGAGTGATATTTTATGCTTCCCATGCATCCTATCAGATCACCGTGGACTAAGGCTGGTCTTTAATAACAACAATAACAACAGAAAACCCACATACACATGGAGACTAGACTTCTAACTAGCCATCATTACATTTCTCTGTCTAAGCATTATAAATAAGTGGCCTTTCATGTCCACACTCTGCTGACGGTCAGCCTTTCAGGGTCACATACAGCAGAATGAGCTGTTTTCCTCTGTACTTTGTATGTTTGTCTGCTACATTGTTTTTCAAATCATTTTTTGTTTGGCAAAGATCAGTGTTTTGTTTGTTTGTTTTCATAATGGCTACTTTACTTTTTTAAAAAAGTCATCCTTGTTTTCTTTCTGAGGGTTTAAAACTATCATGTTGCATTATAATGTCAAATCCTGCTGTGTGCAGTGTCTGATAAAAGCAGAATTGTCATTTTTCAAATCTCGGGATCTCAGGTGTGTTTCTAAATAAGCAATAAATAAGCAACTTCTCTGCATGAATTTATCTCTTCGTTTAGAAGTCAGAGGAGAGTCAGCCTGGGCTACATTTTAGCAAGAACCTGCAGAAATAACAAAGATGTGAAGATGTGAGCTGTTTTCCAACTCCATGGAACCCAGCCTTCTGATGTCCGATCTAATGTATGTGCAACACATATTTTCTGGAGCGAAGGGAAGCTGGTGCTACCACATTGGAGCACGCTGACTTTCTTTTCTTTCCTTTTTATTGAAAGTAAGCACATATACACATTCTCTGAGCGAGCATTTATATTTCAAATGTTAAATCCACAGGTCTGCACTATGCATTTAATCAGAATCTGTTTGGGTGGAAGAGTGTCCTGGCTTTGTCACACCAGGTCTTGCCTGCAAAGTTTCTCCAACTTGTCCACACCTGGGGAAATGGAAAATTACACATTTCACACAATTAACCTGAATATCATCTATACAATGTTCATACTAAGAACCACTCTGCATGATTCCACTCATTCGAATGGAGGTGGTGATAACTGTCAGACAGGTTTGTGACTAGAAATCCTGATCTACCCCCAGGTGAGCTCCTTCTTCTAACTTGCTGATATGCCTGCCTATGAGCAAAAACCTTCATGCACTTTTCCACCTGGGACTGTTTTGCCAAACTCTTTTCCTTAACCCTCAGTGTTCCAATGGATTTGTCCTGGCATGTCCTTACTTTCTTTAGCTAATAGTATATGGTCCTGCTCTGGATTAAGCAGAGACCATGTTGGGGTAAAACTGGTTCCATTGATGAACTATTTCTATTACTCAAAATTCATCATTTATTGACTGTAACTCTTTCATGGCATGATGTGACACCAATCTTCAGTTCTCCTTTAGGCTTAAAACTAGCTCCGCCTACTAGACCTACTCTCTAGGGATGGATGCCACAGTCATCTTATTCAGTCTTGGTTGTAGATAGCTGTCTACATCTTGTATTTCTCAGAAACTATCACAAATCTCCCCCTATTGCCCTGAAGACATTTCACTCTCCCTCACCCACCTCCTATCCCATTTCATCAAATCAACCTAGAATGTCTCAACACTGGCCTGAGGATGGTGATGGGTAAGGAACAGCTGCTGTCCTGAGCCATTGATGGTGTTGGGATACACAGTACGTGTTCATGTACATTGCTGTGCTTGTGTGTGTATTCATGTGTGTGTGCAAGTATGTATGTGTATGAGTGTTGTCATGGAATAGGAGTCCTTGTGTTCATAGATGTAGGTACATGTAGGTACATGTGTGTAAATGTGTGTGTGCATGTTCTGTGTACACACATGCATTTATACATGTCTATATGTGTACATATACACACAGTCCTCCTGGTCCCAAGTGATGAATTTCACTCATGTGTCATCTCCCCACTAATTTTTTAACTAGTTCCATGGAAGGAGAGAACCTGGATGACTCTTGTCCACTCGAGACCCTCTAAACTAAACATGGGAAAGTATTAGCATGCAGATTGCATATAAAAAGTTGACATAATTGCAGGTGCACTGTTAACAGGCAGGGAGGTATCTCTTAAATTCCTGTGAAGCAGTGCAGAAGAGTCATTGGGGAAGGTGGTGCTGGTTTGACTGTCCCTGGCTCTTTGCTTGACTGTCTGTTCCTGCTTACCTCTTCTGTCAGAATATGTCATGCCCTTCCTGAAAAGCCTCCAATGGCTCTGTCTTACTGTGGAGATGAGGTCCTGACTTGTTTCTCAGACCTCTTACATCTGCTCTCCCTCACACCCACAGAATATAACCTGCAGAATGTTCTAGAAGAAGCCCCATAGCTTGATATTTCTTGAGACAACTCTGAATGTTCCCAGTTCTGGTTATTTTCATGCTTTTTTTTTCATTCCAGAGAGCTCTTGTCTATCATCTGTGACCACTGTCACTGCCTCTCCCTTGGGATGCTATTTCTAGACCCTTTTAAACTTCGTGGTAGAGCCCCCATCCTGCTTTTATTGGAGTCATTAATGCACACATCTGTTTGTCCTAGCAGACAGAATCCCAAGATGCTATTTATTTTAAACCTTGGCTTTCACATCATCCCACCCAGCTAACACTAAAGCCATCATGAAACACCCTCAGGGACAGCTGTGCTTTCCATCACAGCTTTGACAAGTGTTCTCCCAGACACTGCTTGCATGCTAAGTTCACACACTCTTCACTTGTTGGCCCAGATGTCAAGGGACACTGAGGAGATGAAAATCTGTGTCTCTAAATTTCTAGGCCCCAGCCCACATTACTGTTGTGGGTTATGCTCAAGCAGGGGAACATCTATGGAGGTATGAAGATGATGAGCCACTTAGCCCAGGGCACTGGCTTCTATCTGACTCTTTGGCTCTTTATTCCTAGACCCTTAGAGAATTATCTGGAATGTTCCAAGGAAATCAGGGATTAGAAACAACATTCAGCATGAGCTTTAACTCTGGGCAATAAGATACCAACCTTAACCCCCGTGAGAACAATTCCTTTACAAGCCTATAAAGAAGCAGTCTGTACCCCATTTAAACACGGTGGCTTGGTTTGGATTAGTGGTGAGGAAATACAAGATTCCATCTTAATGTTCTAAGATCTAACTTTATGTATTTTAATCAACTTTGGACATTTTTTGTTTGTGGCTCCTCTTTCATATTAGAAACACAATCACACACTCTCAATTAAATGTTAAGCCTCTTTACTGGCACCATATCTGAGCTCTATGATCTTAAAACAGCTAGTCACTTGCCTCAGGTAACCAGATTTTTCAGACAGGGAAATGTCAGCAGCCTTCTTAAACAACCAAATAGATGCCTCCACGGAGAGCTCAAACTTTCTCTCTTTGCCAAAGTAGTAGCTAGTTCTTCCCAGCAGTATCCACCATTTCTCTCCTGGGGCCTCACACTGGCACTTCCTTTTCCCCAGGGACTAGAACAGTCTGGCAAATGTATTTATTTAGTCTACTTCTCTCATGTGTCAGAGCTGGAACTTTCCCCTTTCCTTATGGGAGCTCAGGCTCTGTGGGCCCACTGTCTCACATTCAGCAGAGTCCAATGCCTACCTCCATGTCAGAGATGAGCCTTTCCCTGTACAGCCTTCTGGGTCAAATTCCACATCGCTACATGAGTTTGAACAAGATTCCTGTGTGTCCTAAAACAGAAACACTGATTTTGAGCTGATAAGTGGACTCAGCATAGTATGAATACCCATTGGGAACTTGAGTGGAATGAGATAGGAAACAGACAGGGAATAAATCTTCAAGTTGGAATACCATGCTGTTTCATGCCACATGGTTTCAAATATGTTTTCAGTTTGCTGGTTTCTTTGGCAAGATGGAATTGCCTTCAGAAACTCTTGGATTTGATATGATATCCAGCTTTGGGGTGCTGAAAATTCTTCACGTGTAGGCCTGACATTTAGCCAGGACTGCCTTGCCATTTCTCTCTATATGGCTGGTCCCCATATGACAAGGCTCCTGATGACCTGCCAGGATACTCCCCAATGCTGCCTCACTTTGCATTTTCATGAAAGAATTCAGAAGTACTCTACCCTAACTTTCATGTGAATTCATTAAGTGAACATTTACTCTTTCTTCTTATATGATGAAAGAATGTTATTAAACATGTAGAAAATTTTCTCTTTACAGAAAGTGAATGCCAGGCTTGGTGACATGGGCCTGCAATTCCAGCACTAGGAAGATCAAGGGAATAGTTCAAGGCTAGCCTGAGCTAATTAGTGAGATTCTGTCTCAAAACGCTTAAAGACCAACTAACCATCCAACCAACCAACCAATAAACCAACTAATCAACCATCCATCCAACCAACCATCCAACCAACCAACCAACCAACCAACCATCCATCTAACCAACCAACCATCCAACCAACCAACCAACTACATAACCAACCAACCAACCAACCAACCAACCAACCAACCAACTAACCAACCAACCAACCAACCAACCAACCAACCAACCAATCAACCAACCAACCAACCTACCAACCATCCATCAAAGGAAGGGTGGGACAGGGAGAACTTGAGAGGCATGAACAGCTGTTGCTGTAGATCTTGGTGATGATCTGCAAACTGACGACACTTGATTAGATAGGCACCCACTGTTTTCTCTGGCAGAGTTTTAGTCTCTACTTATCTAGAAATCTATCCAAATTTTCAGCTTCTTTGAAATCCACTTCAGGTGTCACCTCACGTCAACCAACATTGTCAACCAACACATGAACCTTCTCTTTGCAACTCTTCCATGCCACTAGCCATTTGCTGTGCCATTGTGGGGAAAGCACCTCTCATTAAGTAGAGGAGCAAAAGTCACCTAGAAGGAGTAATTTCTCCATCTATCTGAGCACTCACACCATCACCCACAGGTTGTGAAGGGGATACTGGTTGTACTGCATACTGAATCCTCTTCTTTACAGCCCTGCTAGAGCCACACAGGCATCTCCCTTGTAGCTGGACTTTGGCTACTTTGTGGGGTCTTTTCTTCTTCTACACTTCCCAACCTTTAAACTCCCTAACACCAGATAGATGAGAAAAAAGGATAGAGGAGAAAAGAGTGAGAGTATCAGTAGACTACTTCCTTCTGATAGAAAAATGTGAGTTCCTTGTGAAAAGTTTGATCGTCAGCATTAGGATATCTAATATCACCTTGTTTACTTTTTCAATACAACTTTTTAACAAAGTGTGACCAACAACAACCAACAGCAGCCAACCAACAATCCACCCCTCCTCTGGATGCCCTAGCATTACATACTCTCTGAAAAGTCCCCAGAATTCCAAATGTCACACAATTGCAGAAACTATCTGCTGCTGCCAAAATCGTGCCCTTGCTACAGCACAAAGCAAATCATAGTCAGCTGCTGTGAAGAATTTGAAGCAGCCTCATATCCCACAACTGAGATTAAAATAAGAACATATTCTTATAATATTTCTGTATAATATTTCTATTGTTTTTAAAGAAATCAAGTGGTCATTACACTCCCTGTGGTTCCTAGATGTGAAGTTCTTGAGTGGGGATTGTGCCCTGCCACTTTTCATTCCATATTAGTACACAGTCAGTTTCTAGGACACCACCAAAACACCGTGGAATTGTTCCCACCAGCTTTTGGGACTGGCATTTTCTACTCCAAATGAGAGACACTGGTATCTCTTGGTCTCTTTGGGTATTTCTCCCTCTCCCTCTCCCTCTCTCTCTCTCTCTCTCTCTCTCGTGTGTGTGTGTGTGTGTGCATGTGTGTTTTGTTTGCATGTTGGTGTGTATGTTTGTACCATCATGTGTATTGAGGAGTGACTCTCCTTCTGACTTCAAACAAGTTCATGGAAAGTCAAGGATTTTCAATTTGTTCAGACTACTCTTGCTCTGAGAACTACTCTAAGCATGTCTTGTGTTAAAACTGAACACCCACATTCATTTTTAAGTGCTCACTTTCCACAAACTTTTAGGATTTTAAAGATGAATTTGATCATAGGGTTCTCCTAACAGTAATATGGATTTTCAGTCTTTCTTCCTTATTCTCTGCCTGGGAGTTGAACTTGGGTCTCACATAAGCTGATCGCATGCTTTGCCCATGAGCTTCACTCTGACTTGAGCACTGATCTTTCCCCAGACTTTAGCATTTAGTTTTAATGAGTCAAGATACAATACATAACAATAGGCTTATGTAAAAATTATCCCAGATATTTTCAAGCATCCTGTGGGTACTGTAAAAATAACCATTTCATCTTCAGAAATACTTCTGCTTCTTCTCTTCAGCTTGCACCTAAATTCCTGGCACCTACATGGCCTTGCTTTTGTGACTCACCAAAGGTTTGGATCATAGTTCTCAGAATGGCTACAGCATTGACATTTAAGTTCCATGAAGGCCAGTTAACCTTGCTGTCTTAGGTGGAGCCTGAGTGCAAGGTCTCCCAAGGTCTCTCAGGTGTTCCACCATTCTGTGCTTTCTATGGCTTCATACTCTGGAGTCACTTCTGTGTGACTGCAGCTGGTAGACAAGTCATGAATACCCACTTCCCCAAAGACCAAAAGGAGACTTTGTTTTTCTGGCATATGGGCTTGAACTCAATTAGAAATAAGATAAATATCCATGAACCTTAATTTCTCATGATCCAAATAAAAGCTGACCAAAAAAATCCCTTAAAATTCATTTATCTGTACAGTTCTGTTCTTGTTTTTAGCAAATGATGGGATTCATAATATTATGGATTCTATAATATTTGTGATTATTTTGAAATGCTTATCCAAGTGAGTTTATAATATAAAGGTACTTTATAAAATTAAGTATTCAAATACCTCTTGATGGGATTTGAAGCCTACCCCTCAGGAGGGAATTCATGCTTGCCATTGTAAACATGGTCAGAACTCATGGCTAAGGAAGCCATCTGGCCCACTGATGTTGCTCTTGTTGTCAAACTGTCTTCTAAATAGTTTTGTTTATATCCATAGTGGTTAATGCAGAATCTCCAAGCTGTTCACGATGCTGAATAAGTGACTGGGAGTGATCAGTTATAGGTGATTTTTTCATATAAACTTCATCCCCCTCAGATTCAAAGAACACTATGGGAAAGGAGGCACAAGAATGAATGAGGCAGAAGACAGAGAGAAGTACTGTCAAATGCTATCCTCTTGACAGGACAGGGCTGTTGCATACATAAACTCCCAACTACACAAGACCTATACAAAATCAAAACAATTTGACATTTCCATCATGGTGAGTGGAAGGGATCCACAGGTTCCACCTGTATCTGAAGAGTTATAGGCAGTTGATGGCTGCTGGAAAAGGTAGAGTGACTTTTCTTTAGGAGTGTGGACACTGGTATGTCCTCCATACCCCAGTTGATGACCTCACTCCATGTGCATAAAGGAAGCACTAATTGGTTAAGAGTGCTTACTGCTCTTGTAGAGAACAAGAGTTCAAATCCCAGCACACATGTCATGTAGCTCATAACCACCTACAACACCAGCTCAAGGGGGTCTGGTCACTCTTCTAATCTTCATAAGCATCCCCACACACATACATAGACACATACACATAAAATAAATAAATATCCCTTTAAAATACATAGAGTTGGGAGTAGGTTGGAGGAGCTGGAGGAAGGCAGTGAGGGTGCATATGACCAATATACATTGTGTGAAATTTTCAAAGAAACACTATATAAATCTGAAAACATAAATGTTCTAGTAACCTACAAAATATTATTAAATCACTTTAGTTTCTTAAGGAGAAGGAAAAATGCACATTTAAAACAAAACTGCATGTGACTCCGATAATAGCTCAGATGTCAGTCAGTATAGGTCTGATCCTTAGGGGCCTATAGAATGCAGGTTGAATCTGCTTGATGTTCCCTGGCTTCTCTTGCATCTGAAACCCCCACTTGTCACCCTTGATAACCTCTGGCCAGTATTCTCCAAGATCACACTCACTCCTATGATTAAAAGTAGTCACAGAGCAAAGGTGTTGAGGACAAGAGAGATGAGAGTTAGCTAAACAGGACATAAGCTATAGTCATCTTAGTTGAGGAACCTTCAATTGGGAAAATACCTCCATAAGATCAGGCTGTTGGCAGGTCTGTAGGGTACTAATTAGTAACTGATGGAGGTGGACTCAGCCTGTTGTGGGTGGTGTAACCTCTGGGTTCTGCAGGAAAAGAAGGCTGGTTAAGCCAGGAATCAGCAAGACAGGAAGCAGCACCTCTCTGTGGCCTCTGCATCAGCCCCTGCCTCCAGGTTCCAACCTGGTTTGAGTTTCTGCCTTGACTTCCCTCAGTGGACTGTGATTCAGGTTATATAAACCAAACATGCTTTCCTCCCCCAAGTTGCTTTTGGCCATGGTATTTTATAGCAGCAACATAACCCTAACTAAAATACTGTGTTATTGGGTCATTAGTTTATTAGCCACATAAGAAATAATTACAATGTTGCAATAGCTGGGACTTATGCTGACTCCTAGCCCAGCCATCATCCTACACTGTGTTGTCTTGATATTACTTCAAGCAGACTGATTAGAAGCTAAGGTCCTGTGACACTTAAACCCAGAGACACACAGATACAGATGACCCCATCAGCATCTTTTAGGTCTGGTGAGTGTTCAGTGTTGGAATTCTTCACATATTAGAGCTCAAGATTTTGCTTCATTCCACAGAAGCAAGATAAGGTCTGTCTGACTGACGCCATTTGAACCAGACTTCTGTTCCCTGGCCTCTTGCTCTTGAATTCCAGTTATGCTGGCCTTGACATGGATTGTGAATGTGTTGTCACCCACTGCTCTGGTCCCACTTCCTTGGTCATGAACTTCCTTCCTGTTTGTCCCAAGTAATTCAAAGGGCTTTCTCTTTGCATCAACTTCTTTGGTTAATGGACTTAGAGGAGAGCAAAATACATAAACCACAAACAATATCAGGATTCAGAATGTCTGAATTAAAGCACACTGGTAAGAGCTGCCCTAGAGGTGAGTGTTGCTAAGTTGCTTAAAGATTCAAGAATGCTCTGAGTTTGAGACTAGCCTGGTCTATAGAATGAGTTCCACAACAGTCAGGACAACAAAGAGAAATCCAGTATTGAAAAACAAAAACAAACAAACAGACAAACAAACAATCCAGGAGCAGGGAAGCCTGAGATCTCTTAATACAGGGAAAAGGCACATCACAGAAAAAGCTGATTGTAGAAAAGAACACTCTACACAGAAAAGACAGGTCAGCCAAGCACACTGGAGCGTGAAACCGTGGGTTCAGCATCCCTGGTCCTAAGATCCAACTATGACGGGAGACCTATAGGAAGCATGTAGCAAACCTTTGAGAGGCCCTAAACTGTACCTTCTATCCCCAAGTCTCTGAGGTCAATCGACCATTGGAACACTTTTTTCTCTTGTGTAGATTATATTGTGGCACCTTCACTGTGTAATTACTCTCAGCCCCTTGTAAAGACACAAGAGATGCGGAAGATATATGAGAGATGCTGAATACTCATGAGAGATGCTGAACACATGTGAGAGATGTTTAATGCCTGAAGACTTTGTGCTCACTTCCATCTGTACGTCGGCTTTGCCTGTTTCAATTGGGACATTTCAGAGCTCCTTTGGGCAATGAGAAAAATTTGACAAAGTTTTCTGTGTCTGGGATCCTTTACCATATTCTGAGTTCTACATCTTCATCATAAATGAACAAATGAGTTGGCCAAAGTCCACATATATGCAGTGTTGATTTATAACTGATAAGCAAATCCAAGTGAGCCTATACTAGCCAACAATGGCAAGGGACATCTTCAAAGTCTTTTATTATTTTTAAAGTCCTTATTTTGTATGAGAGATTTTCTCCTAGTCACTATCTAAATGTTTAGAAACATTTTCTAATTAGTTTCTCAAAGTTGTGTTTTCACTTGGCAAGCTAAGCTAAGGTATAAAGCAGAAGTGACAGAGGAAGTAAAATATTCTTTTCTGTGACAGTAAAGGGACTTCTTTCAACGGAAGATAATTGCTGGAATTTCAACAAGTTATTTTCTGTACCTCTCTGCATGTATGTTTTTGGTGTGTGTGTGTATACACAGCCATGCATGTGAGTATGTATGCATGCATGTGTGCACATATTCAAAATGTGGGCCTAATACATTGGCAACCACTGGCACCTAAACATTTTTTAGTCATTATCAAGTTCAGAGATCCTCGGACCTCAGGATGTGCTAGGGATTCAGCTCCCTCACTGTGTCCCCTGACTTCCTCTCACCAGCATCACCCCAGCTTTGGTTGCCACAAGCATCCTGTCTCATTCACTCCAGCTGAGCCAGAAAGTTTCGGCATCTAAGAAAGAAATCCTGTGTGCAGCTCACAACCTCAGTTCTGGTGGCTTCATCCTGTCCCTCCCCTTAGGGACAAGACGTTTCTCCTTTGTTTCTTATGGATGCATTTAGTGATTAGCTTTCATAGTCTGAAAATATCAGAGGGCACGAGGGCATGTAAGTTCCAAGGGAGGTTATAATCAAGTTGTTAGCCTACAAATCAGGGGCATTTGGAGGTTATCACATTTCCTCCCTATTGTATGGAAGAACATGAAACAGTTTATCTGAGGAGAAGTGAGTGTTATCTTTGTTGTCCATTAAGTCATATGCACTTATGCCTCACATGCAAGATACAATATCTCCTCAAATTCCTTTACAGTTCATCATAATTCAAACTTCTTTTCCCACAGTCCTCTTTTCTCCATGTTTCCTTCTACGTTGTAATGTTGACTTACACAGCCCTTCCTCATTAGTCAGACTCACAATTACACTGCTTGCTCTCAGCAGAGGAGTGAGTATATACATGGTAGTGTCTGCTCTTAGCTATATACTTAAAAGTGCACCATGGCTGTACAAACTAGCATCATAAGAAGATTGAGACAGAACTCAGGGCCAAGGACCATGGCCAGGCTCTGAAAATGGCAGCTGGCTCCTGGGCCTCACCTGTAACTTGGCATTGTCATGGCACAATCTCAGGCCCTGCCTTCTCTGTGTCTAGTCCCCCCACACTCATGAGCTTCCAAGTAGATTCAGGCGTGCTGAGGTGGCCTCTTCCCAGTTTCTCAAGATCTGTTGGGTGAGTGAATAAATTAATGGCTGGACCCTATTTTAACCATCTCTTCACAATCAAGGTTGTCCTTTGCCTTCACCTTTGACTTGATAATGACCCCTGATCCCCTGTTTCCCACAATAAAAGTGTTCAACTCTCTATTCTGAATGAGATTTTATAGTTTCATGTTAAGACTTTCCCTCCATGTTAGATTCCTTCCCTCCCCTGCGGGTAATACAGTTATTACCTCTCTAATTTTGGTCATACTGTTGATCTTCCCTGTAATTTTCCAGTTAGCAATCAGGTTCCAGTTGCAAACATTCAATGGTAAGTTGCTTCAGTCCTTCCCCATCCTATCATAGAGAGCCCTAAATCCTGCACTGACCACTCACCCCTCTTTTCATGGACAGCTGACAGTATTTATGTGGCAGGCTATATGAGGTATGGAAGTTTGTGGCAGAATTCCTCAGTTCTACAGATCCCAAGCATTGTCAATCTCATTGGAGTGTCATCTAGGAGAACATTTGGGCTTTGTGCTGACACAGCTGGAGCAATTGATCTTCAAGTTTATCCTCTTTCCATCAGGTGACTGGGGTGTGTCTGATCAATAATCAGCAAGGACACTATAATTCTGTCTTTTGTACTCCAAGTGCCCTTTGGACTAGTGTCCTCATAAACTATCACAGCATGGGTGAGAAGGGTAAGGGTTATCTGTGGACTAACGTCATATGAGAACTGTTTTGTACATGGCTGCTGTAGAATTCCCAAGCGTATTTTCTCTGAAGACGCTTTTTATCAGAAAGAGGAAAGGAGGCATTAAATCTTGCAGAAGTGTGTGAGGACTAAAGATAGACTTAGAGACTACTGTTTCATTCAGTAACCACACACCACCATGAAAGGATTGTGGATCACTTAACCACACACTATTTCAAGAGGACTGCGGCTCAGTAACCACATACTACCCCAAGAGAACTGTGGATCCATACCACACACAACTCCAAGAGGATTCTGGATCAGTGACCACATTTTACCATGAGATGACTGTGGTTCAATAGCAGTGGTGATATTAGAATTAAGGCATGTGACATGGGACAGAAAACTATCTTTGCTCTATGGACATTTGGGTAAAGTTTTTATAGATGTTTGTGAATAATGTCTTATTCTCTACTTTATTTCATTTTAAATCAAAAACTGAGTTTCATTGCTGAACATTTTAGAGGTGACACATTAGCTTAATTTAGAAACTGCTTTAATGTAACTAAGATTTTTTTCTATTAAAAAGTAATAATGGATACTTTTTCTACATTTCAGATGTTATCCCCTTTCCCCATTCTCCCCCAAGAAACCCCTTATCCCATCCTATTTCTATGAGGGTGTGCCCCTACCCATCCACACATTCCCACCTCCCTGCTCTCGAATTCCCCCTTACTGAGGCAACCAGCCTTCAAAGGACCAAGGGCCTCCTCTCCCACTGATGCCTGATAAGGCCAACCTTCATTACATATACAGCTGGAGATATGGATCCCTCCATGTGTGTTCCCAGGCTAGCTGTTTAGATCCTGGGAGCTCTGGTTGGTTGATATTGCCACTCTTCCAATGGGGCCACAAGCCCCTTCAACTCCTTCAGTCTTCTCTCTAACTCCTCCACTGGGGACTCTGTGATCAGTTCAATGGTTAGCTGTGAGCATCCTGCACTCTACCACTGACCCATACAACGAGCTAGTGCAATAGTTTTAGACAGTTCTAGACAGATTTTAGCATTTTATTTAGTCTTATTTTTTTCAGCATACTGAGATATAATTGGCAAATAAAAATCATGTATCTTTGAGATGTTCAACTTGCTGATTTGCTGTACATAGATATTATGAAATATTCACCACAACTCAGCTAATTAATGTTTGTCACTTTGCTTTATTTTCTTTGTGAAAACACGAGCATTCTCTCCTCTTGGTAAGGTAGGTACAAGGACACAACACCATATCTTTAACTGTACTCGAATGCTTTGTACCAGATCTCCAGAAGGCATGTGACTATTTAACTCAAAGGTTTTCTACAGTACAAATGCCATCTGCTCATCATAGCTGAGGGAAGAACAGAATCTGCTTTTACATTCTCAAGGAGCCTGGCTTTCAGGGCCAGAGTAGATGACAATGACCATGTGCATACACCTTATGATGAAAGCTGTATGCACACATTGATGATGATGATGATGATGATGATTTGACGACGACTGTGGACACGCCCTGGCCCCTACATGATGACAAGCCTCGTGAAGGCCTCCCGGAATTCTATTTTATCAGAGGTTGATTAGCCAAGACTGGCATTTGAAAGACTCACTTTTCTATTGCTTTCTAGCCAAAATCAGCATACATTACTTAAAGGAGAACTCAACCAGCAAAGGAAGCATTCTAGAAAGTGTTCTACTTTGTTTCTATTGCTGTGATTAAAAAATATGACCAACAGTAACACAGAGAAGAGTCTTAGTTAGGGTTACTATCATTGTGATGAAACATCATGATGAAAAAAAAAAGAGGAGCTAAGGGGTTTATTTTACTCACAGATCACTGGTGCAAGGGCCTAGAGGAGGCAAGACTGGATACAGAGGTCATGGTGGGCTGCTGATTACTGGCTTGATCCTGATGGGTTGCTCAGCCTGCTTTTTTATAGAACCCAGGACTACCAGCCTATAGATGGAATCACCCACAATAAGCTAGGTCCCCACCTAGAATTACTAGTAGTAGAATTACTTAAGAAAATCCTCAGGCTTGCCTACAACCTCTCCAATGACTCTAGCATTTTGTCAAGTTGGCATAAAGCAGCCAGTACCAGAGATAGTTTGTTTCAGCTTACAATTCCCAGGTAATAAGTCATCATTGAGAGATGTTGGGGCAATAACTCAAGGCAAAGCCAGAAGCAGAAACCATGGAAGAATGCTGTTTACTGGTTCGCTCCCAGGCTCATGTTAACTTAGCTTTCCAATACAGCTCAGGCTCACCTGCCCAGGGATAACACTTTCCCTGGTGGACTGGGTCCACTTACATCAACAAGCAATCAAGAATATGCCTCACAGACATGCTCACAAACCAATCTGACCTGGATAATCCTCCAACTTAAATTCCCTTAGATAAATGTGCTGTGTCAGGTTGATACCTGGTATTAACCAAGATACCATGACTATGTACTGTTAGATCAGAAAACCAGTGCCAAGGATATCACTTTTCTGAATGTTCCTCTCTGGGTAAGGGTAGGAGGTTTGCTACTACCAGGCATCAGTGGTTTATCTATGACAACATTGTAATACAGAAAAACTTTATTTGTCATACTCAGAGAAAAAGTTAAGGATGCCTTGATATTTTGAATGCAGTTGTCATGTACTTTTGAAGTTAAGTGGAGGATACTGTGTGTGTTGCCAGCCATTCATTTATAATCCAGAGTTGCCAAAATATCACAAGGAGAAACCACCCACCTAGATAACAGACTGGTTTGTGAGCAGGTCTGTGGGGAATATTTCTGATTGCTTGTTAATGTAAGTGGACCCAGCCCACCAGGGGAAGTGTTATCCTTGGGCAGGTGAGCCTGAGCTGTCTTGAAAAGCTAAGTTAACGTGAGCCTCGGAGTAAACCAGTAGGCTTCCAGTGTGCAACTATGGTAAAAGCCCTGAAAAGGCAGCAAGAGGTGTCAGAGAAGCATCACTAGAGGAGCTTTAGTTTGGGGAGGATGCTAGGGTGGGAATCAGATAGATTCCCCACAGGCTCACACATCTGAACACTTGGTTTTCAGGCGTGGCACTGTTTCAGAAGGTTATAGGACCTTTTGGAGGATGAGCCTTGCTGGAAGATGTACATCACTGGGTTTAGCCTGGCTCCACTTTCTGTTCTTTCTTTTCTCATTCTCTCGAATCTATGCCTTTCCTGATAGGAGGGGCTGTGTCCCCTCTGAAACCGTGAACTAAAACAAACTCCTTCTTATCAAAGTTTCTTGCTCATGCTTTTGATCGTGGTCTTTAAAAAGATATTTATTTTATGTGACATGGATGTTTTGTTCATATACATGTCTGTGCCCCCTAGGTGCTTGCCTGTGGCAGAAGAGGGCATCAGAATCCCTGGAACTGGAGGTATAGGTTTATGAAGCATAAGATTTGTTCGGGGAATTGAATCTGGGTGTTTTGGAAGTGCAGCCATATGCTTAACTGCAAAACCATCTCTCCAGCTCCCTGGTCATGGTATCTTATCACAGCAACAGAAAAGTAATGAGAATAGATGGCAGGAAGGAAGTGTACAGTATGTGATAAGGAGTCCCAGGAGAGAAAACGGTGTCTAAATAGAATGTTCTAGTTTGCTATCTATTACTGTGCTAAATACCATGACCAAAAGCATCCTTTGGAATATGAGGTATATTTATAGACTTATACTGTCAGGTCAAACACAGTCTATCATTGAGAGAAGTCAGAGCCGGAAGTCAAGCAGGAATTGTGCAGAAACCACGAAGGAATGGTTTCTGGCTTCTCAGTGGCTCATACTTAGAGCACTTTCTTCTATGGCCCAGAACCCCTTGTCTGGAGATGATGCCATCCACAATGGGCTGAACCTACATTCATCAATCATCCACCAATTCAATCTCTTATAGACATAGCTACGGACCAATTGAATCTCAACAGTTCTTCATTTGTGGCTTCCTTTTTTTCAGGTGTCTTTATGTCGTGGCAGCTTAACAATAGCAACCAACCTGGACTTGGGATAAGATCAATTCAAGGGATCTTGTAATTCTCCAGTTCTCTTATTTCCAAACATGGACTTGGATTTAGGGATTTCAGTGGATATTCTCAATGCGATTAAGCCTGTTAGTGTGCTACAGAGTGGATGGATTGGCATCGGCAGTAACTTCTGCAATAACTCTCAGAGTTTGGTTTGAAGTTATAGAGATGAATATTGTGTGCGTCAACTCAGGCTCCTACAACTAGCTAAATTCCACAGGCTAGGTAAACAATGTGATAAGTTTCTCTCAGTTTTGAAAACTGGAAGTCTATGGCCAGTCAAAGATGCACCTAACTTAGCATGCAGTAGGCCCACACATCCTGGTTCATAGATTGTGTATGTGTGTGTGTGTGTGTGTATGCACTCGTGCACAAATATGCTCATGTAGTTGTGTGTTGCATAGCAATTTTCTCCAAAATGAAACACTCTAGCTTTGAGGAAAGCTCATAAAAGCAAGAGTGTTCTAAAGAGAGGTGAAATATTCTGCCCTGTAGGAAGTAAACAGCCCAAAAGCTTCAAGAAGTCCTTGAAACTGAGCAGATGTGCCAAGCTGCCCCATCTCCAAGCTTATATAAGTAATAACGACTGCTGAGAGACACTCTGGAGTAGCTGAGCTGCCTGAAAGTGACACTTCCCAAACCGTTGAGCTGCATGCAGGCTGTGCACTGAGCTCCAGGTCCCAGCTTTGTGAGCTGTCACCCATGCTGCAGTGCGCTTTGGTGATGCAGCTGCCTTTGTGTCCTTTCTACTCCTATATAGAAAATCCTCATCGACTTTTGTAACCCTAGTGAACTTTCTGGCTCATCAAATTGGACTTCAGTGGTATCCATATTTGGGTCTGTCATGGATTCCTCCCAACTTGGAGATCAGAAGGTATTTCTTTACATCTTCCTGGAAATAGTGTCATATAACCTGTGGGAGTGGTGAAGGGGGTCTCTTTGATAAAGGCGCTAATCTCACTTTGAAGTTCTGCCTTCATCATTCATCATCTGTTCAAATCCCCACTTCCTAATATCACTATTCTAAGTGCAAATGATGCATAAATTCTGTAGGGACATAAACATTTCAACCATAGTGTATTTGTCTTCCAGAAGAGCCAACAGACCCTTCGGTTTGCCACACACTGACAAACAGGTGTCAATTCTGACTTACCTGAGGAGAAAAAAAAACCACATCAACCTCCATGAGTTTGCCAGCTTCTTTTGGTGCATCCACAGTTCACTCATTGCCTCTATTTGTCATGGTTAAGACCTGAGCCTTTCTGTAGGAACATCAAATGAACAGGGAATGTCTGTGTTCTGGAAGGCTTATCCTCTAATGCAGAAAAGAGAAAGCATGCTCTGGTGGCCTCTGATGTGTATGAGAGCAGCCGCAGCCTACTGTAGAAACAGGAGCTGGGGTAGTGTGGGTGGTCTTATGTTAGCCTGGGACACCTAGAAGCAGGACAGGCAGTGAGTGGGAACATGGTCCAGAAAGGCCCTGGAGCCAGGCTGAGAGGTTACCATGAGCATGAACAGCTCAGGTACTGCTATGATACAGAGCCAGTTCTGCACGACAAAGCTAGTAGTGGCCAAAGTGTCCTGAGTGGCTTGCAGACTATATCTTTCCCAACACTTCATGCTCTGTATCTAGCAAACCCTTAACTTCTTTCCCAAGCTGCCAGACGAATGGATGTGCACATAAGTTCCAGGCCCCTCTCTGTTCTCCCATCACCCAGAGTAACTTTCAACAGGCTAGTTTTGGAGGCAAACTAATGCCATAGAGATAGGTCTTAAATATGTCCTGTGACAAAATTGAGGCCTATCAGGTCATCAGATAAGTCAGTGTTTGATAACTACAGGATGAGTGTGTCCTTTGGGGAACTGGCAGTGCATCTTAGCACAGTGAACAGCTCTGAGAGAGGGGCTGCCATTGTCTTTGAATGTGCATCCAACAATGTGACAAACAGAAATCCACGATCACTTAGCTGGCCCTAGTGAAACTAAGTGGGTCACAAAAAAAACCAAAAATACATGAATGTGGCGAAGGGACTTGTAGGGAGGAGTTGCCAAGGCTGAGAGGGAGATAAAGAGAGTGGAGAGTTACAGTTATCAGAGTACATTGCATATATGCATCAAATTACCAAGGGACAAAGTTAATTTTTTAAAAAAGCTCCCACTCCTGTTATTATTCAAGACTACTTACAACCTCATAAATTTGTCCAGAATTTCACTGTGGAAATGTGATCAGAGCTTACATCTTATTCTTAGTGATATAAGCATGAGAGCACATCCAAGCCAGCCTGGGTTGAATCCCAGAACATTCCTCAAAGATTTAACACGAGAAAGTTATGTTTATAATACAATCTGGAGGGTTGTGTAAAGAAGTCCAAAGACCCCTAAAAAGGACTACATCATGGTGTCTCTTCAGCATGAGCATTGAAGTAGACCCAGAGGCATATGAGAACTGTGGGAGTTGGCTAGAACAGCTCCTTGAGAGGCAGAGGAGATGTGTTCCACTTAGAGTGAGAAGCTAGCATGGAAAGAGTAGGGTGCTGATCCCAGTTTTGAATCAAGATTGTGTGGGGGTCAGTGAGCACTCTGCTTTTGCTTCCACAGGTCAACAAGGGACAACAGTAAGCAAGAGAATGTGCTCTTCACTCAGAAACTTTTTTACTAAATGAAATGCAGAATTTATGATTTGAGTAAATGGCCAATATAGTTGTCCCTCAGTAGTCACAGGGAATTGATTTTACAATAAAATCTGAAGGCATTGCAGTCCCTTATCTAAAGAAATGGTGTGGCATGTAACCCATGCAGACTTCATGGCGGCTTTAAATCCTCTCTTGACTTATAATACTGATTAGAATGAATGCTCTATGTGAGTTCTTCACACTCCTTGGTTGTAGTAACAATTTTGGAATTTTGTTTTCTTTTAAAAACACAGAAATATTATAAGAATATGCTTTCATTTTAATCCCAGGCGTGAGATACGGGGCTGCTTCAGATTGTCCACAGCAGCTGACTATGATTTGCCTCATGCTATAGCAGAGGCGTGATTTTGCCAATGGCAGATAGTATCTGCAATTGTGTGATGTTTGGAATTCTGGGGACCTTAGAGAGGGCTCCTGAGAGATGTGGGCTGTTAGTGGGATTTTGGTTATTTGGTGGGTTGTTAGTTGAGTAAGGAATTCTCATCCCCTGCCAGGTAAGTTTGGTTGTCCCCATTTTCCAGATGTCACTCACACCTAAGTTATCATGTGTCAGGGCTCCTTACTCTATGTGTACTCTCTCTCTCTCTCTCCCCCTATCTGCTGCATTTACTAGGGTTCCCATGTAATTTTCAAGTGTAACACACAGCTTCTAGATGTTCTGCCTCTCAGCAAGCTACTTCAGCCTGCCCCCGCCAGTCCTTATGAGCTCGGGTAAACCTCCCAGTCTCTGAATTCTAGCTTGATGCTGTGTTGAAGAGCTGCTAACTTCAACCATCTGTGGAGTTAATTCTGTCTACCTTTCCTCTCCATGAATCAGCGTAATAGTGGGGATCAGAAGCCTCAGTACAATCTTTGTTTCTGTCTGTGATGTCAGGTACCTGCTTACATTGGGCTGTGTGATATCATGTGGTCAGCAGGTAAGGATAGTCTGTTATAGTAGTCAGTTCCATGTAGTTCAGAGACAATTAGTTTCTTCCTACTGAAAAAGCAAAAAATTTCAGTTGTAGATGTGCAAATTAATGTAATGTGTCAACTTGACTGGACTTCAGACTGTAGCCAAGCATTATTCTGGGTGTGGCTCTTATGGTATTTCTGGATAAAGACGGATCTGAATCAGTGGACTGAGTAAGGTAGCCCTCCCATGGAGAAGTCTTAGCCAACCTTCTAGAGGTCAGAATGGAAAACATTGAGTAAGAGGAAACTTCTGTATGAAGGTGGGATGGAGACATCATCCTTTGACTATCTTTGGATTTGACATGTAGCCATAGCTCATTCCCACTTACTGAAGACATGAGCTTCTCAGCCTCATAATCATGTGAGCCCATTTGTATTGGTTATTTCTTTCGAGTCCTGACTGACACAGCAAATATGGAATATTAGTAACACTGGGACACAGCACTTCTCCTTAAGCATCTGCACCATTTTGTGGACTTAGTATGAGTTTAAAATAACACAAGAGATGTTAAGAACACTAAATGCATGCCACCTACTGTTGCTGGGTGTTGGGATTTCCTCTAATCCAAGTTTGGCTAAAAGAAACAAAAACTGCAGGAAGACTCTAAAAGCAGTTTTGTAATCACTGAGATTGGCATTTCTCCAAAATTCAGTCTCTGTAATTTTTGTATTAGAAGCAGAGGCGTTACTTGTGGTCTGTCTCTCAGAGATTTGGGATTTCCTGACTTGCCATAAAGTTTCTCAGCTCAGCATGAGTCAGCCAAGTGTTTGGTGACACCACACTGAAGTTGTGTTGCTGATTTTTGGGTAGTGCAGAGAGAGAAACCATAGAAAGAGGAAAACTAGGGTTTAAATATGTGCCCAGCAATTCTTTCCTGGAGACAATGATCTGCAGGTAACAATGACAGATAGAAAGCTTCCTCTCCACTGAAGACTTCAGCTCCAGATGTGCTCTGTCCTGAGAGAACACTTATACTTGACCTTATGGTGTTTGGGTCCCTTTATTTTACTCTATGATTCTGTGATATCTTCAGTGGCAGAACATACCCTACCTAACCTGATTATCTTTTATAAACTCTATCTTTCCTTCACAGCCTATTGCTCTTGATATAATTAGCTGTCTAATACACATAATGTACATAAACACCATCTCTGCCCTACAACGACTTTGACCATGATCTGAAGGCCATAAGAGAAGTTCTCCCTTAAGTCTTCCCTTCCATGGAAACAAGCTTAAGGATTTTCCTTCTCCAATACACAGTGTCCACTATCCTGGCTCCTCCCTTTCGCACCCCTCTTTTTTCACTTCTCCCCAAACTTTGCATTAGGAGCTTCAAATTTTATTGTCTGGATTTCCTTCCAGATTCTTCTTTTCCATTGTGCAATAGAAATTGTGCAGAGATATAGTATCTTTATCCATCTATGTTGGACCTGCCATCCTCTTTGGAGTGTTAAAAGTTATATTTTGTTGGATTATCATTTCCAAAAATTTTTTGCGACAGTTTCATATATCTTAGGGTAGCCTTCAAATTCCTATATATCTGAGGATGACCGTGAACTCTTGCTCCTCCTGCCTCTACTTTTTCAGTGCTAGAGTCACAGGAATGTACTACCATAACAAGTCTATAGGATATTTCAAGTATCCTAGGTAATTACACTACCAGCTAGGCTACACATTCAGCCCCAAATTTTGAGTAGTTCTTTTACAAAGGTTCTGTTATAACAAGTTTCCTGTGTGTGTTACTGTTGTTATTGTTGATTAAATTTTTGCTGTTGTAATAATTTCTACTTATTTTTGTACTTTTGTTCTGATTCTTCCTTGATCTTTTAGCTAATTTTTTTCTATTTTTTTTAAAGTCTGGATTCAGGCTCATCTTTTGAGTTTTAAAAAGTATTTCTTTAATTTGTAGGACTACTTGATGTGTATGCATTTTTGTGTTGTATGTACATGTGTGTGTATGAGAGAGAGAGAGAGAGAGAGCAGCCTGTTCTCTCTCAAATCCTTTTGAAGATATTAATCTTAATTCAAATTTCAAGTGAATTATTTCTGTGACGATGTGCATCGCACCTACTGGTTTCTGTCAAACTTGTGCTGACTTGAATGTGACTCGTCTGTGCAGAGGATCTTAAGGGTGCAGTCCCTAGGAGAGAAGCTTCTAGCACGGTGAGACTGCATGTACACTCCAAGGGAGGACCTGGCATCTGTTCTGGCCTCACACCTTTCTAGAGCTGTATATCCAGCTGCTCCTTGATTCTTAAGAGTTTTGTAATGGCCATTTGGTGGCCAAGAGGGGAGCACTGAGCAACCTGGTCATCTTGCATGTGCTTGTCAACTGAACTTTCTGGGAGCAGGTGTCGGCTGTCTCCTGTGTGCCCATGGCTGAAGTTCCAAAGTACAGGGTTTCTCCCTCACTTAGATCCCATTTGTATTCAGTCCTCTAATCAGGCAAAATTCGTGCCTACTCCATGATGACCCTGGGCATGTTTCCTGGTTCTAGTATATGTTTATTTTTTCCAATGCCTTTGCTGTCCTGGTTTACCTCCAGATTCATTTTCTAATATTGACAAGAGTCAAGGTCACATTCTTATATGTCTAAGCTTCCCTTTTCTTCACTGCTCCACAGACTGAAGCCTTATTTCCTGTCCTCTGATTGTATCCACATAACATACATGACCTTCTTGGTTGAGATGTACATGGAAGGACTTTGGTCTCTAGAGGGTGGGCTCCTTGGAACCAAGATTAACCTATGGCTATGGTCATTAGTGCTGCCATCCAGCTTCATTTCCAGAAGCATCTTTTTACATGAATGAACAAGGGAGAAAAAACAGGAATCAGAGAGCAACCATACAGAGCTTTGAAACTAGAGACGCTACGTGTTCACACCCCATCCACTGAGTCATATTAGGAAATTTGATCTTCACTTCTTTTCTTTACCTGACCAAGGCCCATGCTTGAGTGGCTTTTAATGTGCCCAGACCTCCACATCCAGCCTGACTACCTCTTAGAATTGTGACCCTTTCACCTAACTCAAACTCATGCTCTAAAATTTACCATGTATCTAGAGAGATGCCGGATAAAAACACCGTTTGCTGTGCATACTTCAGAATGCTTAGTGTTGCTTTCTGAGTAGACACCTGAGCAAGTACAATTCTGTCAGCCTGAGATAATGTCTTTAAATGTTTCTAGTAACGTGCCTGGTATAAAACTGCCTGCAGCAACAATTTCTAAATTAAGTGGTTTCTATTTTGGTGTTGAAACAACAACAAAAAAAAGAGAATCCAGAACAATATTTTCATGTTCTCTACTTTGCATAAAGAAACCTTCCATGAGTACTTTCCAGGGAGGGAAGGTGAGAGAGTAAGGATTGGCATGCCTGTGGTTTGGGGGTCTTACATGCTCATGGTCCTATGTACAGGATATAGTTGCCAGGAAGATGGACTGGAGGCTGTTAAGTGGATACAAACCTAGGGCCCTGGTTTCTTACATAATTATCCAATGATCAGTTCACTGTGAATGACAAGAAGAAACGCCAGCTTAACCTATAGGAACTGCCAATAACCTTTAGGAACTTTCCACTTAAGCTCATCAAATTTTTTCTCTGTCTGTTTTCCTGGAACACCTTATAAAATTTTCTCAGTGTAACCCCCTCCCAGTAGAACACCAAGCAATTTGTGGTCTGGCACTGTCTGAGCGTGAATCACTGGGTGCCGAATCTACTCATTAGAAGTTTAAGGAGTCTAAGTTTACTTTTTAACCCTGTAAAAGGGTAAAAATCCATCCCACATCCTACTAAGGAGGCCTTACCATGCATGGTCTCTAAGACTTGTGCACCTTCTCTCTTCCATTGAGGTGGTGGGGGTCTGTGACTACCCCCCTCTGTCTAGGGTCCCTCCTGTCGTGCCTCCTCTTAGACGTCAACGTGAGTAATCATCTGAGACTGCCATGTTCTGCTTGCCATTCTGCTCTCTGGATACTGTGCCCATGTCTGTGTACCCCTGCTCCTTTGACAGTCTGTACTGGGGCCTCCGAATCTTACTCCCCAATTTGTGCCCCTCCATTCAGTGGTTTTCAACCGTCCTACTGCTCTGACCCATTAGAAGAATTCCCCATGTTGTGGTGACCCCTCAAACATAAAATTATTTTGTTACTACTTTGTAACTGTAATTTTGCTACTGTTATAAATCATAATGTAAATATGTAATACACATGCAGATAATCTGATATGTGACCCCCAAAGGGGTCATAACTCACAGGTTAAGAACCACTGCTACATAGCTAGGTTTTGCTTACCATTCTTTCTCTGAAGTGAAGAAGCCTGAGGGGGTGGGGCTTGGCTGTGCTCCCTGTCTATCCATAGAGGTTATTAGAAGGTTAATGATGTTCAACATAGTTGGTCCCTCTTTTTTGAGTATGCTGAGCCTATTCTTGCATTCATAATTTTGGCCCTTTCCCAAAAGACAACTCATAAGTCCCCAGTGACATCTTGACTCCACAGTTTTGTCCAGTTTTACCCATGGCCATGCTGGGCATGCTGAGGCATGGAGTTGAGGTGGGGAAGCAACAGTTATCTGAGGGTCAAGAAGGGTTGTGAGAAGGTAAGGCCATCCACACATACAAAGAGGAGAAGCCCTGGGTACAGTGTGCTCCTCACCATGAGGGCGCAGTGACTTCATTCAGGTCCCCTGATAAAGACATAAAGGCTTTAAAGTCTTTGATGGTCTCTGCAGTTATAGTTATTCTCATAGCACTCTGATTACAGACTGTTGAATTGCAGAGGGCATTCAGGCTTGTGACATTATTTGTGTGTTAGTTAGATACATATTACTGTAATGTAACACTTATATCAACATATAAGGCTATCAACATATAAGGAGGACAGCTTTATTTCTATTATACATGTCCATAGTCAGTTGGCCCATTATTTTCAGGCCTGTGCTAAGATACATGTGGCAGATTGACTCATGGGAAATTCTCAGAGTGAGGAGTCCACTGTGCCCAGGGCTTCTCCCCTCTCTCTGTATATATGAATACCTCACCTTCACCTTCTCACTCCTTGCTTGACCATCAGACAGCTGCTGCTTCCCAACTCAGATGCCTGCCTCAGCAAGGTGTCTTGCTCCTACCTGTTTACCCTCATTGTTATTTTGTTGAACTTCCGTCTTAGATGAGAAACCTTTCTGGCTCAACCATGTTCTCAATGGACACAGCTGAAGAGACTAAGATCCCACAATCCTCTTCAAATAATTCCATGTTGACCTAAAACCTTACATCAGGCCTTGCCTCCTATCTGAGGACATTCAATAACCAAACTACAGCATTTGGTTTCTGCTCACACAGAGCTGGGCTCATAGTATGTAAGTACGTAAGTGTTGTTTGTCTCTGTCAAGCTTTTGAATCCCAGGCTCTTTCTGAGTCTCTCTGTCTATAGATGGAAATCACCAGTGTACCTGAGCTGCCACCTCAGGCTGTGGAATTCTCCTTGAACTTAAGTGCCTCTCCCAGCCCTCCTGCATTCTTTGTTCCTCCACCTGCCCCCTTGGAAACCATGTGTGAGCGCCAGCACACATATCACCAACAGCTATTAATAGGCACTGGGCCTGTCACAACTTAGCACCCTGAGGAGGAGTCCTGTAAGACCATGAAATGTAAAACGATGCTCTCAAGCTATGCTATTTAAGAAAGGTGTGCCTCTCCTTTGGCACATCTCTTTTTGGCTGAGTGCAGGGAGTAACACCAGGGTTAAATGGAGCCAGTATTTAATTCTTAATTGGTTACACAGCTCTTGGGAATCTCCTGTAAGTTGCCAAGCTTGGGATGTCTCACTGTGGATGTGAGGACAACCACGGAACACATTGCCGTTGTTGGGGGAGTTGAAAGAGGTGAGCTAAGGCGTTTAAGATAAAATATGTCCTCATAACAAGCTGTGATTCCACCAGACAGCAGCCACATTTAGAGTTAAAATCAAGTATAGGGCTCTCACTCTATGAGGTCCCTGACTGACATTTAGGCAGAACTTCCTTAAAATGAAATAATTTGTTCTCCAGGATGAAATTGATTTGTATCTGTTTATGAGCTCTTTAAGAGTTGGGGAAACAGAGGCTTATTGTGTCCAAGGGTCTGACCAGTTGTCCCAGGCCCTGCCTAGCCTGGGTTTGCCACAAGATGCCCTGTCTCCTCTGGGAAGGCAATAAAAAAAATCATGTGTGATACTTGCTCATATAATTTATGAAGGGCCTGTTTGGAAAATAAACATGGGGGCTGAATGAAAATGTGAGCCCTGTCCTCTGGAAGCTTTTGACTGTAAGAATCAATGCTGGTTAGGAAGTTGGCCTGTCTGTGGGTAGGACACTTGATGGTGCTCATGACCCCAGTACCTCATACTGTCTCATAGTGTCCTAGCCTGAGGTTTCCTATCTTTGGGAACCCTAGGCATGTTGATCTTTGTAGCTTGTTACTCTGTGGACAGATTCTCTGAAGAAGCCATATTGGTGTTTGAGACTGAAGATGAGTTGACTGCTGAGACTTCATGACTATGGAAAGAGGGGTTTGGCACATGGAGATCCAGAATTACTGCCATTTATCTTTAGTCCCTTTTAAGACCTATAGCTACCAACATCTGTATCGTGACTAGAGGAGCTCCTGATCATCAACTTTTCAGATGTAGCTTCCACAATCCCCCAGTCATAAATTCTGCATGTTAGTATCTAAACATATAGGGCTGATTCCCTGCTTTTCAGTAACCTGCAGGCTTGATATAATCCCTTTATATTCAGCAAGGACAATCATTAATGGCCTTCTTTTTGCTCAGTGACTGTAAAAGCTCAAGTAACCACTTCTACAGGTAAGCCTGACATTTAGAGTAACCTGAACTCATGCTCTATGAGCCACAGTCATTTGTGTTAAGCTCAGGATAAATGAGATTGTCTTTTAGTAAAAGCTAAGTTTTAAGTGATGAGTTTTGGCTGCCACACAGCAGCAGTGGTCCCAAACCCACCTCCATTGATTTATTGGAAGGACTGAGGAAAGAAATCCCCAGACATTTGCAGAAGATATCTAATGTGTCATGTGGGTCCTTTTTCATTGAATGGGTTGGGGAATCTAGGCAGGCAGCCTCCTGGAGACATGTGATCCTTCTAGGGAGACCACGGGCTGCTGATGGTCCTAGGGAGTTGGCATGCAGCAGGAGTAGGCAGAGTTGTGTGGGGAATGGATGGTAATGTTTGCTGTGGGATGATGCTCTGTGCATCCTGGAAGGAAACTCTCTTGGCCTTTTAACTGAGCAGCTATGAGCATCCTTGGTCCCTCAAACTGTCCCTGTTGTTCATATCTCCTCTTTCATGCTCAACCTTTCTCATCTTCACAAAGCTGAACAGAATAGAAGTTTGCTCCAGAGTGCTTGCCTGACCCTTTCCAATCAGGAAGCAGAAGAGCCCCCTCTTTCACATCATACTACCACCCTTACTGGTCTGAGAGAAGACAGATGGCCTCCTGTCCATCTCCAGGAGCTTCTGCTCTGCCTCAGGACTAGCCTCATAAGGATGGGAATCAATGGGGTCAACCTAAATGTGACCCCTGGGTGAGATGGCATCATGGCAGAAGTGCAGGATGCTATTCAGTCCACATCACTGCCCAGCTGTAACATTCTGTGATAACTGCTTTCCTTCTTGGTTCTTAGTAGAGTTGGGTGTGGCCATAAACCTCTTTCAGGGGGCTGGGTGCCTTAGTCTCCAGTATAAGCACATGGGTCCTAGATGTAGTTTCTCAAACCCTACTGCCTCCAGGGGAATATAGCCTCCTTGATAGATGGCCTATTTGAAGAGCACAGCTAGACAGGCAGTCAGTTTCCTCACAGGACAGTCCCAGTTCCACTTGCCTGGGGATGTCTGCAAGGCTTTGATTCTAGGCTTGGCCTCCCTTAACAAAGTGCCATCCACTGTTAGTGGGATGCAACAGAAACACATTTTTTTCACATTATTGATGCTAGAAGAATGTGATGAGGGCGTGGCAGAGCTGCTTCCTCCTTAGTCTGATCTTGCCTTCTAATTTTGCCTTTGTATAGGTGCCCTTCTCTGTCTCTGTCTCTCTGCCTTTGTGTCTCTCCCCCCCTTTCGTCCTCCTTCTTCCCTTTCCTTGAGTGTATGGTCTCACCTGATTAGGACACAATATCAGACAAAGACGGCAGAGATCTTCAAAATTTATGTTTTAAAATTATCATGTTATTTTGGGGGGTGGTGAGAATAGAACCCAGAGTGTCACACATGTCTTACCTGTGCTCCATCCTGAGCAACAGTCCAAGTCCTAGTCACTTCTTAATGGGCCCAGTCTAGGGTAATCACATCAGAAGTCTTGGCAACTGAGGCATTCCATATGAATTGGAATTTGGATGCTCCTACACTGGCTTTTGTTCTGAAAGCCAGGTCCTTGGCTTATGGTGCTGTTTTGAAGACTACAGGGACTTTAAGATGTGGGACCTGGCTGGAGGAATGTATCACTGGACCAGGTCTTTGAAGGTCATGGTCATCCCTGGTTCCTGGATTGTCTTCTCTGCTTTCTTTGAAACCTAAACACAAATAAATCTTTGTTCCTGATACTGCTCCTGGCAGGCAATTTGTCCAAAGTGATATACAGCTTTAATTTTTTAAACCATGCCTTTAATGATGGTTCTTAAATATTTTGACCTCCCTTTAGTGCACCATCCACCAGAGGTAGTGGGAAAGAAAGGAAAATGGGGAAATGGACCTTTTATTTGGAGCAATTCCCAGATGTGTTCTCTAGAAATTGGCAGTTCAGTTCACAGGCAGCAACGGCAGCTCTATCCACTGGAAAACACCTCATGGATATAACAGCAGTCCAATTTGATAATGTCAGGATAGCAAACACAAGTCACCAATGACCTAGCAAACACATGTCAGCAATAACCTAGCAGAGACAGCCATGCCTCAGCCTCGGCACTAGCCAACAGGAGGGACCAGAGCCAATAGGAACACCAGGAAAAGTTCTCTGCTGTGCCTCTCTCAGCTAAAGGAAGATCATCTAACTATAAGGAAACCAAACTGAGCCTCCGTCATTGTCCATCTACTCCTATTTATATCCCTCCAAACATCACATGTCCATGGGTCTTGTCTCAGCTGACATTACTCTACCAATCATCCCAAATCTACCGAAGCAACAAAGCAAAACAAAACAAAACAAAACAAAACAACAACAACAACAACAAAAAGCACACCAACCAGAAATTTTTTTGGTGCTTTTCTCTCTATATAGTCCTGACAAATGCAGCTCAACTATGCAATGTAAAGCAGACCAATACATGCATGTTGTTAGCAAAGAATTCATCACATGCCCTTTCACAAGCATGCTTTAAAGAACTTCCTCTCTCCTGTGTCTGCTTCAGTGAAACAATCTCTTAGGAGTCTGCCTTTGCCTTTCACTTATGCCCTCTTCAGCGAAACACTCTTTCACATGTTTGCCCCAGCAAAACACCATCCAACACAACGAACTTTCCAAAGAACCCTTAAGTATCCACTTCAGTGATAAGTTATATAGAGGGAAAGAAGTCAGCCCCTGAGAGCTCCAAGACTTCTAGACACTAATCCTGAGTGAAGTTGTTCTTGTTACTTATGTGAAAGGACTGTCCAGCACCCACCACGTCCTCCCATTTCTGCCCTACTTTCTAGGTGGCAGGTTGTTTGTCTCTTCCTGGAAGCCACTGTTCTTAATAGATGCAAGGCTTCCCTCTCTCTTTCTGCCCTGGCCCTTTTCTGCCTAGTGAGCATTTGTCCTTTAGGACTTATCTCAAGTGCTGAGGCCATTCCCCTACCTCTCCTTAATGGGACTCCTAGACCCAGGGACCATCATGTGTTACCACAGCCTCTTTATTTTCTAGCCTGTGCCTATAAACAAGATAGACTTCCTTTACTCATTTGCAGTATCTGCATGCCCTCTACATCGCTTTCGAATGAGAGAGCTCATTTATTCACAATGTTATTTTCAGAACATTTTTCTGAAGCCTGTTTTGAAAAGCAAGCTAAAGCCAGCAAAGGCATTTGAATGTTCTGTATGATGCCCTGCTCCCTGGCTGGCAAGAGGGCCAGGGCCTCCCACAAATGTGGCTGCCTAAGATTTCTCCACTTCAGACACACCAGGATCCAGTGGAATCCACCCTCCTCGTTTCCCAGAATTTTGCTATAAATTCCTGACAATTGCCAGGAAATGCTATGGAAATAAAAATAAATGAATTGAAGAAGGCTGTGTCAGTTTCAGCAAGGGCTGGGTGGACTCAAGAGAATTTTGTTATTTCCCAGGCAGTATATATCCATGATTCCTTCTTCGGCTCCCTGGTCTGAGGAGAGGAAATTCCTCCATGTCTGGTACCAGAAGCCAAGCTTCTGGGGTGAAAGAGATACATCACAGGCAGACTATGAAGGGTAGCAGGGAACCAGGGCCCCAGGGAGCTGGTAACAGTGGCTCCCTGGAGATGAGTATCCCAGGACCTCACACTGAGATGCCTTTAATCAGCACAAGCTGTGTTGCAGGGTGCCTGCTACTGACCTCCCATCAGAGCCAAATGTCACTGTCTGACGCATGGTAGTTTTTGGAGAACTTGAGCTTCATTTCCAGGAATGTAAATCCAGCAACATTTACTAAGCAGGTTCCCCTGAAGGACTTCAGGCTCAGGGGCTTTGGCTTCAGACAGATGTTCTTCTTCCATATCCAGATGGGACTTTATCCTCAGGGACACATGTGTAAACACCTCACTGAGGGGTTGTAAACCTATGTTGTCAGGCAATGAAGAATAACCGGTGATATCAGGAGCTAATATGAGTCTGCAGGGATATTGGGGACTAAGAAGTCAGACTGGAGGATTCTGGGCAGGCTATAACCTGCTATAGAGTCTGTTTTGTAAGAATATGACAGAAATTACCTTTGTACATTATTGGGGATGCCCTTGGCTGTGAGAATAATAGAATATGATGATGTGGAACCCAAGTCTCTATACATGCTCCAAAGAGACTGGCAAAAGGTGGTCCTGGTAAGAAGCATCCCAAAAAAATATCTTTGCAGTCATAATGTGGTGCAAGCACTCCAAGGGCAAAGTGTGATGACAAAGGGTACTTTGAAATGACAGTATTTTAACCTTGTGTCAGGAAACAAGTGTTTTCCTTAGTAACTCAAGGACACTAGAAACACAGCAAGCTGCTATTCACTTCCTGATAAGTCCTGGTCTGGGAAGATGGGGACAGCCTGGACCATACCTGTATACGGATCCCTGCTTCTGTCACCATCAGGCACAAGGACATGACTTGTGTCTGAAGGAAATTAAATGATTAACTCAGAGTGAAAATTCAGTACGTTTCTCTTACTTCAACCTTTCTCCTGATAGGAGAGAATGATGTCATTCCACACTTTCTTTATCCTTATCTCTTGTCCATGGGATGCTTGAGCCACATCACAAGCACAGCTGTGTTTTCAAGATGCTTCAGACTGGGGCCACTGCTTCACCTGCCTCTTTGGAACATACAAGGAAGTTTGGATCCCTGATCACAGGTTCTGTGACTCTCAGTCAATGGCATCTCAAATAATGCACCCAGGTCATCTTTTATACAGTTTATCAGCCATCATGTACAAAGAAGGCTTAAAGAAAGCAACAGGCCAAAATGGGCTCAGAAGGGTTTCTGACATGAACACCAGGCAACTTCTTACATATCAGTGAGTAGAAATCCATTTCCAATCATCCAAGGCCAGTGGAGGAGGGAAGCCTTTGAGCAGTCCAAGGGTCTCAAAGGAATCTGAATGACACTATGGCCACTCAGACTTTAGCGCTATATGCCCAGAGGGCCATGGCCTCTGTGATGGTTTGTATATGCTTAGTTCAAGGAATGGCAGTATTTGTAGGTGTGGCCTTGTTGGAGTAGGTGTGTCACTGTGAGTGTGGGTTTTAAGACTCTCATCCAAGCTTCCTGGAAGCCAGTCTTCTTCTAGCAGCCTTTAGATGAAGATGTAGAATTCTCAGCTCCTCCTGTACCATGCTTGCCTGTATGCTGCCATGCTCCTGTCTAGATGTTAATGGACTGAACCTCTAAAGCTGTAAACCTGCCCGAATTAAATGTTGTTCTTACAAGAGTTGCTGTGGTCATGGTGTCTATTCACAGCCATAAAACCCTAAGACAACTCCTCACCTCCAGTTATTGGGGAGGCATCTCCTAAGTCTCAAATGTTCCTACTGGGGTCTGCTTTCAGCTACATGCTTGTTCTGTTCTGTCAGAACATGAGTTCTATCCACTTGTGTGTTTTAACACTCTGATCATCATCCCATACCAGCATGTGTCCTACTGCTAGCACCAGCTACTGCTCTGTGCCTACATTCATTACTTTACATTATATCCAAGGTAATTTATAGAAGAAAGAGTTGATTTGGGCTTTCAGTTACACAGGGTAAGATCCATCATGGCGGAGAAGAGTGGTAGTGAGGGCAGGAATGGCAGCTGGCTCAGGAAGCTGAAGTTCAAGCTTCAACCACATGCATGGAGCATAGAGAGAAAGCTAAATGGCAGAGACTCTTACGTCTCAAAAGTCTGCCCCCAGTGGCATTCTTCCTTCAACAAGGCTACAGCACCTAACCCTTCAATCCTCCACAATGGCTCCCTCCCTGTCTGTGTGTGACCTATTTCTCATTCCCTTGGCTCAAAGATTTGATTTGAAAAGATTCCCCATCCCACCCCCAACCCCCAGCAGAAGGCTTCTTTAAAAAAAATTCAATATTCCCTTGGTTTTATGAGTCCCATTGAATGCCCAAACACATTTAACTTGGTTTGGCTTGTGTTGCTTATGATGTTGATATGTTGTTTTGTATTCTCATTATACCTGTTGCTTAGATCTAAAGACATCTTTGCACATGACCTGGGTGGCATGCATACTTCCCTCGTAAGTGAAAGCATTGACATTCAGGCCTGTGGTCAAATGATTGCACCTAAGTTTGTGGACTTGGAAGGGAGAGAGAACGAATTCTGTTCCTTCCATTAGATTCCTCCCAGCTCACACTCACCCTCAGCAGCTCTCTTCAACTGAGCCTGGACCAATGCCCCCCAGCACTGGAACTTCTACAAGCAAGTCCAGGAGTATTATACTTTGCTTAGAAAGTGATTGTCATCAGGCTTCTGAAGACAGTCGTCAGAGGACCAATCCTTGGTTTGGGGGTAAAGATGGGGAGAGCATCCCTCATTGTGTGGATTGTGTCTTCCTTTCATGAGTAGGCCAACTATTTTTATGTAACATGTGGGAAAATGGCCTCAGAGTCACAAAAGGAGAGCTGAGAGTCCATGGACACCGTCCCCAGACAAAGCCCACTGGGACTCTAACAGGACAAAGATGCCTACCTAACTGGCATAGAGAAGGATGACGTCAGGGTCAGGATAAGGGATTCTAAACAGATTGTAACATCTTATCTTCCCTAACAAAATGCAATCCCACCACAGCATTGTTCTCAGACAGAGGCCCTTGACTGAGTATGGGACTTCTTATTGGACCTTTCTGTAAATGTCCTGAGCTAGCTAGCAGTCTTACATAAGAGGGATCCTAGAAAGGATGCTTTTGTCTCCCTGCAGGTAATAGTGGCTTATCCAAGAGGTGGCATCCTTAACCCACCTCTGTACCTACTGAGCCAATGATATGTGGTGGGGACCAGGGCCTCTGTAGAAATAAAGACCCATTCATGGATGCCAAGTCCAGACACCCCATTGCATAAGTTAGACTCTGGCCTGCGGGATCATGTGGCATAACACGTCTCCCCTCTGCTCTTGGGCTTCCCAGGGGAATCTGCAGTGCCTAGCTGTAGTGGGAGTTCCCATTGATTTTCTGGCATGGGAAAAACCTTGGGAAGCTTGAGCCAGACTTCAATCAAACATAAGTCTGACAGACAGGGACAAATGATTGGTTGGCTAGTTACTTTCAGGCTCACCAGAAGTGTGTGGTTCTTTTAACTTTCTTTAACGTCAGAACACACATCAGCAAGGTAAGACAGTCATGAGCTAGGATGTCTCTATGTCTCTCTTCTGGACTTTTTTCTATGTCCTGGTGCTTAACTGGGCCCATTCTCTTATGTGTTAAGACACCCCACTTGCCGTGAGCTCTTAGAGCTCACAAGGGTACCCATCCCTGTCTTCTCCCACCCTGACCTCTTCTATCTATGTCTGTAATAAGGTCAGCCTCTGATTGTACTTGAATGAACTGTGTTCTCTACCTATAGGCTCTTGTACCACGAGTGACATAACATGAATGTACATTTTTTAATTATCACGTATTCCCACCCAGTGACACAGGATCATCTGGGTTCATAGGTTTTCTTCAGCTTAGAAACCATTGCTGAGTACCTGTCGGCTGATCCAAAGCTCGATCTTTCTGTGCCAAATCACTGTCTCCAAGTAGACTCCCGAGGCTCCCCTCAGACAGTGGGGCAGGCTGAGACTACCCCACCTCTGTCTTTCCCTCTGAATGAGTCCCATTCATTGAGAGGATGGTATTCTTTTCGGTGGCTCAAATAATCTAATTAATGCAGTAGAAGTCAGAGAAGAAGTGAATTCATTCTTTTGTGCAGTTTGGAGACAACCTCCCGACTGTCCTCCTATTTTTAACTGGCCACTTCCTTCGGCTGTGCACAGATTTCTACATAAAAGCTCCAAGCCACTTGAGAGAATTAGAATCCACCATCTGCTTCCAGTCTAATGATAACAATCATCAGTTCCCGTCAAATGCACCCACCTTAATTAAGATTGCCTCAACCCTTATAAACAATACATTGTTATCAATGTAATTTTAAAATGAAACTAAAGTGCCCAGAGGGTTAAGTAACTTTTTAATTGGGTCACACCCTGAGTGAGGAGGCAGAATTGTGCCCCAAGGGCCCCTTGCCTCTAACATATTGACCATGCATCTCCCTCTAGAACACTGGGGTACACTTGCAGACAATTGAGCAACACATAGTTCTTCAATTAAATCTTGAAAAAGAGAATTTAGGAGAGAAAATAGTAGTCAATGAAAAGGAATTTGAAAGCCTAGGGAAGATGCTACTTTGTTCAGTCTGTCGGCTAATTGTGCTTATGAAGAAGCTTCAGGCTTGAGCGAGCAAAACTTCCTTTCAGATAAAAGAAATCCTGATGGCAGGAGTCTCAGATGAAACAGTGCAGTGCTCTCCCCAGAGGCAATACTGGGCCCGTGTGTCTGGTTGTCATGATGGACAGCTGTCAGCATCCAGGTGGGTCAGGCTCTACCCATCAGCTGGTTTTGTAATCATGTACACATTGCCAATTACTGTCCTCTTAGGTCCCACGATGTGTTCTACACTGGTGACTTCACCTCACCATCACTGTTCTGGGGGCACCTTTTCTTTCTGCAGTGCCACTCACTGTGATTGCTTGCACCCCTCTTCACTGGCTTTGCTGTCTCCAGGTCGCATAAATGCATACTTCTAAGCTTAGCACCCTTTGCGGTGGGGTTTTGTGTCCTGATCATTTTCTCAGGAACTCTCAAGAGTCCCATGTCTGGGAAACAAGGGCTTTTTGTCTATGGCTCTGAGCTTCTTGCTGCTCTCTAAGGAAGTCGCCCTTCTCTAGCTGCTACGCCAACATTTCCATTGCCTCATACTTAATGAACATGTTTCATTCATCTGCTGCAATTGTTGTTTTTCCCCTCAAAAAATGCCAGGTTTTAATTCAGAACAGTTCTCCTGCCACTAATTAGAACCTTCCAGCTCACTATTCTTAGAATATGCTTTCATAATTTTAGCACCGTATCGATGATCTGAGGCTCAGAATGTGAATTTTATTGTTACTACTGAAATACTTGGAAACCATGACAGAGAGAGGGCATGAGAAAATCATGCTCTGCTTCCGAATCCGAGCTCCATTAGGGCATTGTTTATCTAGCACAGGTGGAAGGCGGGATGAACACAGGGCATCCCAGTACATTGACCTTCCTGAAATGTCAAGCACTCTTTAGGCTTCTCCTCCCATTCTGCATGAGCTGGAAAACATACCAGTTTTCCCACCACAATGAAATGTTGGCTCTCCCTGCAACACTATATTGTCCCTTATTGAATGAGTAAGGGCTGCATGAACTTCCTGCTGATTCCATCCTGCGGCAGAATATCTGTCCTTTTCCTAGGATTGCCACCTGCTCCCGGGACTTTGTTGAGGGAGGCACCTGGCAAGAGGAGTAACATGTACAAGGGGCATAAGATAAGGGTGTGCAGCTCACAGTGTGACTGTGTCTCTGGTTAGTTGTTGACTGACTTAAAGATAGTAGATTAAGCCCATTAGGAATTATATGCTCCTTCTATCATTCCTTGTGAAGGTTTGTCCTTCAGATGTATTCAGAACAGCACATATCCTTAGAGGTCTCAGAGAAAGGCAGAGTCATTGTGGTGCAGTACTGCCCGCCTGCAGCCAGCTGACTCTAACGGCTGGCATAAGGTCATTGTGTCTGGGCAAGATCACAATGAGGTCTATTGGGTTTCACAGGAATCCTCAAAGTTTTGCTTCCTGTCAGGTAACTACATAGGTAAGTGGTTGAATGTAAGGAGGTGGTGATTATGGGCCCAGAATGACCAACTGTGTAGTTAAGGGACAACAGTGGCCTCTGAGGAAAAACTGTCTGCATATGGAGAAGCTCAGTTAACTAATCTCTCTCTCTCTCTCTCTCCCCCCCCTCTCTCTCTCTCCTCTCTCTCTCTCTTTCTCCTCTCTCTCTCCTCTCTCTCCTCTCTCTGTCTCTCTCTCTCTCTGTCTCTGTCTCTGTCTCTCTCTCCCCTCTCTATCTCCCATCTCTCTCTCTGTCTCTGTCTCTCTCTGTCTCTCTCTGTCTGTCTCTCTCTCTCTCTCTCTCTCTCTCTCTCTCTCTCTCTCTCTTTCTCTCTCTCCCTCTCTCTCTCCTCATGTCTGGGCTGTAAAATTAGTGAAGTTTCCCTAGGATCAAAAGTAGAAATGGGACTGAGGAAGTAACTCAGCATCATTAGCAGTAGGGAACTCCTGTACTGAAGGAAAACATCAGCCCCAGAGCCCTGCAAGATTCTCAATGGCCTTTCTCTACAAGATTGGCTCACAAATCTCTTCCTACTTGAGTGCCAGGGTGCCATCAATAATGCTCCCAATTCCATGTTCTTGGGGTCCCATGTTCATAGCCTCTGCATCTACAAGAAGCCTGTCTGGGAATTTCAGCTGTTTCTACAGAGGCTAAGCAAGCCCTCCCTTGGTAGAAGATGGAGAGGTGGAAGCCTAGTAGGTAAAGGAACCTCAGGTGTGAGCCTGCAGGACTGAGGAGTTTGTTGAGCAGGGCAGGAAGGTATGGCTAAAGCTGCAAAGAAGTCTGTTGTCTTCTTGATTTTCCTGAAAAGAAAAATCATTTTGGAAAAGGAGACTTCAAACTGTGATGAGAAACAGGACTTTGACTCTAAAATTCAGGTTTAGTGCTATGCCCACTGTTTTAATACAAGCTCCTCCACTAATAGCTGGGTTGGACACAGTGGACAGATGCATGCCTGAGGAAACCTCTTGAACTCAGCAGAAACAAGGCATCCTGCTGAGAGCAGAGTTCCACTATGGATTGTGGACTCCAGAACCAGGTGGACACAGGAGCAGAGCTTTTTAATCTGATCTCCCAGCAGGTGTGCAGGTGACTGTGGTAGTTAGAGGAGGAGACCGAGGTCAAAGGAAATACTGAGCCTGTGATGGTCACCAAGATGGAGCACGGAGAAGCCAAGAATCAAAGCAATCTAGAAGATGCCTGATTTTCCTTCCACCCTCCCGTCTTTCCTTCCCTTCTCCACTCCCTCCTAATCCCTTTTCCTATTTTTTACCTTTTCTTTTATCTTTCCAAACTTGCAGGGCTGGCTGTGTGCTGAGGGGTTGTCCTTTTTTCAGGATGTGCTGTCTTTAGGAGCAGCAGGAAATGCCAGAGTGAGATGAGAGGGGACGCACAAAGCTTTCCTTGGGACCTGCTGCTGTTTCCCAGAGGAGGCGATCACTCCTGACTGTGAGCACCTAAGGAAGCCATGCATGCAAAGCGACACTTAGAAACCATAAAGAAGGTCTTGGAAAGACACAAGAAAAGTTGTCTAGTTGGGAAAGGGTCTCACGTCTGATACAGATGCTTCCCCCAAGCCATCAGAAGTTAGAAATATTCTAAATTGACAAGATATGAATCTGCCAGCCTAGCCACCACAGAACTGCAGGGACATGCACTGTGGGGCATGCAGTTTTTTCTCCCTGTTGCCTGGTGCCCAAGGTGCTGAGGTAATCTGTAAGGCATGCAGCCCTGTCTCACACTCAGCTATCCTGGGAAAACATCACAGGTCAGAAGTCAAAGTATGATTGGTTTTCACTGCATTAGTATAATGTCTTCAGCATCATAAATGGAAACAAAACAAGCCAAAAAACGAAATCAACAAAAACTCACAAAAGTTCAAATAGGTTAAGTTGGAGGCCGTCTATATTTAGCAGCACTTGCTAGCCTCTCGCCCCCCCCCCCCGTACTTCTGTTTTTCTCAAGCATTTACACAGTGAAATGTGCGTGTGGACACTGAGTAGTAAGACATGTACACAGAGAAACGCCAGCCGTGGGGGACAGAGGGAGTTCTGGGCCAGAGAGTGGGGATCCAGAGAAGCAACTTTCATTCCCTGATCCCTCAGAGCATACTGCTACTCAGCAGCAGGCTTCTGGAAAAATCCAGAGAAACCCAAAGTGGAGTGTATGAAAAGAGAGTAAAATTGTCAATCTTTGTATATACACTGTGTGTGTTTGTACATGTGTATATGTGTGTGTGCATGTGTGCATGTGTTTGTGTGTATGTGTGTGTGTCTGTGTGTGCATGCCTGTATATGAGTGTGCACAGGAAAGTGAGACAGAGAGAGAGAGATGGAAACAGAGATCTTACAAAGAAAATAAGAGAATATCAGGGAAAACTTGAAATTCAGGTGTTGAAAATAGAAACATTATCTTCCTTCCTTCCTTCCTTCCTTCCTTCCTTCCTTCCTTCCTTCCTTCCTTCCTTCTTTCCTTCCTACCTTCCTTCCCGCCCTCCATTCCATCATTCCTTCTTAGTGATGATGATGATGATGATAACGATGATGGTGGTGGTGGTGATGATGATGGTGGTGGTGTTGATAATGATGATGGTGGTGGTGATGATGATGATGATGATAATGATGGTGGTGGTGGTGGTGGTGGTGATGATGATGATGACGATAAAGTCTTACTCTGCAGCTTATACTGACTTTGAACTCATGGTAATCCTCCTGCCTCAAATCTCACACTGCTGGTTAGGAAATTCTTTTAGGTCACTTTAAAGGATGAAAAGCTACAGACAGCTGCCATTTTATGTTATGTGCTAGGGCTGAGAGGATATACTCAATGGGTTCTGACGGTTGTGAGCATTCGAGGGCTCCACATCATGGACTGGAGAAGCTGATTGAGGCTCAGGTGCAGGATTCCCAGGAGAATGAAGGACACACCAGAAAGGCAACCAAAGAAGCCAATATTTCAAGGAGTTTCAGTGTGGAGGAGATTGGGAGGTATAAAATGTTTCTAGTGTGGGTTCGTACTTCGGGTACTGTGAGTCCTGAAGGTACTGTGGGTGCTTTGTGGGTTCTGAGGGTATTGTAGGAGTCCAATTCTGTCTCCTAGGATTTGGTAGAATATGATTGGATGTTCTGACTCTAAAATTTCCAGCACATAAATTGTGTACATTTACATTGTATGTCTGATATGTTATTAAAATTTACTGAATTATGTTATGAAATTAGTCCTTCCAGAAAGCAGTGATGGATCATAAAACCCAGCCCCAAGATGCTTCTCCCTGAGGTCAGTTCTCACACCTTGTTCTCTGACCACAGAGTGTGTTGACAGTAAGCCTAGCTCTGTGTCCAGCCCATTGGCATCTCTATGCTGATGTGAGCCTGCCACATGGATTTTATCTCTCTCAAGAAACCCAGGCAGCAGCTATGGTCATGCACCAAGGAATGCCTCAGAATGGGCAGGGGACATTTTCTGAGAGACTTGCTCACAACTATTAGGACACTTCTTGAATGGTCTAGCATTTGAAGTTTTCAGACATTTCTGGCTTAGCAGAGATATTTCCATTCATAAGTTCTTCCACTGCCTCATTACTTCTTAAATAAATGTTTGTGGAAAGACATTGTTAGCAGAAAACAGAGTTTAGCAATTTCTTCTATTCTGGTTACCCGAATTTTGTAATATTCTACTCTGGGCTTCTCTGAATATTTTCATTGTTGATCAACACTAATTATCAACAATTCACAATTCTATATGGACTAACTTTCAAGTGGTCCCAGGCAGCCATGGGGTTGTTGAGGTTGAGAAGCACTGAATTGACTTGCTGCATTCTGTCCATCCAGTGTCATGTCCTTAATGAAGCCAACCATGGGACAGGCAACATGCTCTTTTGTGGATTGAAAGATGCTGTGGACATGTTTAATGTCATTTAGGTCTCTGTAGCCCAGGGCTGGAGAGATGGCTCAGCAGTTAAGAGTACTGACTTTCTTCCAGAGGTCTTGATTTTAGTTCCCAGCAACCGCATGGTGGCTCAAGAGAATCTGTAATGGGGTCTGATGCTTTCTTCTGATGTTTCCGTGATAGCTTACTCATATATATATATATATAAAACAAATGAATGTATGTATACTCATACACCGAAATAAATAAATATATTTTTAAAAAGTCAGAGAACACTGTAGCCTCACAGGGAAGACCATCAAAGACACTGATCATGCCAGCAGTGCTAGTGTAAGAATATTGTAGGCAATGCTAAGCAAGCAGAGTCCTACTGAGCAGTCCCCACTGCCAACAGGACATTCTGTCTGTTATTTTCCTTAAATTGTCTTTCCTTGTATCCGTGGGGAATTGGTTCTAGGCCCCTTTCATATATCCTCAAATCCAAGAACAACCAGATTCCTTTAAAATGCTTTGAGTTTGTATAAAACCAACATTTATCTTCCCAAATACTTTAAATTGTCTCTAAAACACTTGCATAGCCATCACGAGTACTCTCCACCAAGAGTCAAGCTGTATTGGTCATGGGATGATGGTGACAACAACAGCTAGAAGCACGGTGCAGACCTGAGATTTTCCTTGTCACCTACTGCTAATTTGTATTTGGTTCAATCTATGGATACTGAACCTAAGAATGTCTGAGTATATATATATTTTTAATTGTTATTGGCTTTTTGATATTACAATTTCAAGACTCAGAGATACAGAATGACTTGTCCGTTCTGTCCCATATTTGATGATGTGACATTGAAGCAAGTCACCAGATACCACAGGGAATAAGAACATTACATCCCAGTGAGCAGAATATACAGGACCCTAAGCTGTGAGTCAGGCCAGGATTTCAGAGGCTAAGGGAATAGCTCAAGCTTGGGAATTCCTAGAAGTATGGTAGGAATCAGGACCAGGAATGTAGTTGCAGAGCCATGGAGAGCCAGGAAGAAAGTGGAGAGGCATGGTTGTGAAAGGAAAACGTTAAGTGGCTTGTAGAGTGGTAGGGTGCCCAGTAACAAGGCGGGGGGAGGGGAGGGGAGGGGAGACTGCATTCCGGGGTATGGATCTTTATTATGAAGCTGGGGACACTACAAGGAGTAGAAGACATAGGAGTCAGACATCTGATTTTCAATGAACATTCTAGATTCCTCCACAGTGGTGTGATTACTAAGGATGAGGCTGTGGGTGTAGAGGGCACTGTGGCTCAGAGATCACTTGAGAGACAACTGGCTTTGAGGGCAGATGACAGGATGACAGGCTGGGAAGGAACATTGGGTTGAGGGAGAGTAAGATTGGTGACACCGTGAGCCCTCCAGGGAGTGTGACATGGAGTGTAAGTGATCCAATCCTACAGCCTGCAGTGGCCTTTTCTCTTTTCTTCTTCTTACCTTATGACTCTCTCTCTCTCTTCCTGGATATAGGGTTGTTTTGCTTTTGAATGTGCTGCTTTCAATCCAAGCTGCTGTGTTCCATACAAGAGTTCTTACCCTTGTCACTTGATCTCTCCAATTCCTCAACCTAGATCCCACACCTGCCCTCATGGCCACTGTCGGACAGCCATAGATGTTAATTTTTTTCTGTTGTTTACTTTTCAAAGGTGTTCTTTCTTGCCTGAAATGTGCCAACAATCTCTCAGCTGCATGGGTGCAGGACACAGCTTTATTTCAACCCGTGCCAAATGTCAACTTTTACAGGACTCCTGGTTATCTGAGAGGGATCGTGTTAAGAGGAGCTGCCTGTGGACACGCCCTCCCTATAAACCTGAGATTCCTTTGGGAATTGTTGGCTGGGAGAATCCCATCCCTAGTCTAACCTGCAGTGTCATCCAGAGGTCACACCCATCAGGCTGTCTGTGGGAATGGAATGTGCACTTGAAGATGTCACCTTCCTGGGGCAAGTTTCTCTCTATTTATGAGCCTTAGAGCCTCTGCAGTTCACAAAGTAAACGTGACATTCAGAAAACTAATGAACATTGAACCTACCAATGTCACCATAGAGAAAATGAGAGCTGCCACCTAAGCCAGGTGACTATGTCCATTATCAGCAGCCATGTAGTGTGTTGATGCCACATGGCACTTCTCTGTGGTTCTCCTTTCCGTTGTGATTTGAATGAGAAATGTCTCCTAACAGGCTCATGTATTTGAGCACTTGGTTACCAGTTGGTGGCTCTGTTTGTAGGGAGATTATGGAACCTTCAGGAGGTAGAGCCTTGCTAGAAATGTGTCACTGGAGGGGGGATGGGCTTTGTGGGCTATCCCCACTCTCCCTGTTGTCCCTCTCTGTTTCCTGTTTGTGGAAGAAATATGATCTCTCTGCTTCCTGCTCCTGCTGTATTTCCTTCTCTGACATCATAGACTCTATCCCTCTGAAACTGTAAGCCAAAACAAATATTCTCTTTTCCCAAGTTGCTTTTGGTAATGGTATTTTAACAGAGCAACAGAAAAGTAATTAATACATTTTTTTTCAAATCCATAACCCAGTCTAGTAAAGGTAAAACACCAAGGTAGACAACTTCTGTGGGATGACAGCTATAGTTAACCTGTATCCTATACACACATGTTCATACACTCCAGCACACATACAATGCACATGCCTGCATACACTGACACACAAAGAATATCCACTATGTTCTTTCTAGGTTCCAGCACTGATTGGGGGCTATTAAGACACATAGTTGAACAGGATGCATTAAAAGGAAATCAAGAAAGAACATACAAGCCAAACCTGAATTCCACACCTTTCTACAAGATACCCAACCATGACTCTTCTAACCATGCCTGATGTCATGGAAGACAAAGAAAGAATAAAGAGCAGTTGCACACTGGAGGAGAAGGTTGTAACTGAGTCCAACCTGAGCCCTGTGTTCCCAGATAAGCAGCTCTAAAGACCATGCCAGCCTCAGCTTTCTGTGTTGAACCATCTGTACTGACAGTGTAGTTCTCTGAACTAACTGCCTTCAAATACCTTGGAGTATTTATCTCAAGAGTACTCTCCAATGTACTTCCTCTCAAATATCTAAAGCTCAGAGACCACACATATATACCACCACTACTACTTATATGGACTGGAATTCTCATGTTTAGTAAAAACCAGTAGGGGAAGGGCTGATTTTGAGGAGAGTCTAACATTTACCATGCAGGACAGCAGACTAGACACTCAGGATAGATTCTGTGTTACAGGCTGGAGCAGGATTTCTTTTCCCTCCAAGAAACCTCAGTTTCTTTTCTGAAGGTGCTCTCCTGACCCAATACACACACGCACGTGTGCGCGCGCGCGCGCGCACACACACACACACACACACACACACACACACACAGAGAGAGAGGCACAGGCACACACACACACAAACAAACACTAGGACAAAAATCTGGATACTACATTTTAGTCAAGCTGACACGTGGCCTTTTGGATTCGGGAAAAGAAACTGTGGCCAGTGTTCCTCAGTGCAGGCTATGGGAGGTGGAATATACTGTCTAGGGAAATCTGGTCCATTTCTATGGAGCTCAAAATCATTTTTTTTTTTTTTTGGTTTTTCGAGACAGGGTTTCTCTGTATAGCCCTGGCTGTCCTGAAACTCACTCTGTAGACCAGGCTGGTCAAAATCATTTTTGAGGACAAAACTGAATCATTATGTACAATGTGAATGAAGGGCCCTGGCCTCCATTTAATGCCATTGAAAATGTATGAATGGTTTTCTAGATTTGCACTTACTTTAACAGAAGCATAGCAATGGCATAGCAACGAGATTCTGAACATCACTCACAGACTGCTTTCAAATGTCCATCTCATTGCTCTCGGCCACTGTCTTTCTAGTATTTCAAACTTTACCTGAGTTACTGGAGTTTTTAACAGCCAGAAAGCTTCGGGACTTTTTAGTTCCTTAAAATCAGTAGGATTTGTTACAGGAATTTCAGTTTATGAAAGAAGTCACTGATCCAGATAGTACTATGTCCAGTTGTCCAGAATATTAATTACTGATTTGATCTTCAGTCAAGAGCATCAAAACAGAAGAGCTAGGTACTGGGGTGTTTCCTGTAAGTCTGTGGGTTACCAGCTCTAAAAGTACTCCAGATGATTAATGTGAGCCTGCGTGCAGAGTTGAGGCTTATTAACAGGAGATCAGTTAGTGAGATTAGTAGAGTCATCTAGAAGCCAATTTAGATATTTTTAGGAGCGAATGATTAAATGTGTCAAATGGTATTTGATCACTGTGTGCAGCTAAATGGTATTGTTAATGGCTTGCAAATGAGTAAGTATGTCATGCTAAGCACAGAAGCTTAACTTTCATATTAGTATATAAGAGGGAAATCCTTTCCTCTGGTGGGGTCAGAACACTTTGCAAGTTCCTTAATAGGAGCAGAAAGACCTGGGAGATGCTTGGTATGGAAATCCAGTTCTGTGTGTACATGTGTGTACTTTCAGATGGGCATGATAACATGTTTTTATGTTGATGAGCACCTCACAGAGGAGAGTGTTAATAAAGAAAACTGCAGTGGAAGAGAGGAGAGACTTGTAGGCACATGTCCTCAGTAAGGGGCAGAAGATGGGGTACTGCACCCAGGTTGGGGGAGCACGGGAGGGAGTGCAGAGTGCATGGCTGGACAGCTGCAGATATGGAGGTTCCCTGGGTGTGTTCAACTCACTGTCTACCGTTCTCAGTGAAACAGAGTTGGACATCTGCAGAGGGTAAGGCAGATTGGAAGGGAAAGGCTCAAGTAGGACCCAGGAGACTTGAAAAGTAAATGAAACTGGGGACTTCTCTGTAAGGACCAGCTGCCAGCATCATCACCCTGAGGCTGGAAGGAGAGCACTAATTCAAATTCTGAAGGGAACAAAAATCCTCCTCCAGTGCTCCTGGAACTTTACTGTCTTGACACTTTAAAGTCCTGGGTCAGTGGTGGGTGGTGGGTGATTCCCATTTCAAAGTTCTTCTTGTCATTACCTATGAGACTTTTCTTGAAACTTGACAAGAAATAACACCTCATTTGTGTTTGGGAGGGAGATAGGAGGCTCTTGGGTCACTTTTTCCAAAGTACCCCCATTTATATCCTCAGCGGAGACATCAGCATTCAGTGAGCTGTCCTTGGAAAGTGTTATATCTTTCAGTTATAAATTTAAATTTACATTTACAAAATATGTTATTTGAAAGATACTTATACTAAAATTATCTTTAGCATTCAACATATATTTACTCTCTACTTAGCACATAATTGTGCATATATGGGGCAATGTGTGATGTTTTGACTCATGTATAATCAAATTCTTAGCATATCCATTATATTATACATTCATTAAAATTTAATTTGTATTGAGAAGAGCCAGAATTTTCTTTTCTAGCCATTTGGAGATATTCACTATGATGTTATTTACCACAGCTATCTTACATTGAATAGAAAACAGAGATCTATCCCAGGCACCTAACTGCAACTTTCACCTTCCCTAGCAGTTTCCCAGCCCTTTGTAGCCATCATCTACGTCACACATAGACAAATCTGGCTGTTTGAACTGTACCCACAAGAGCTGCCACATCACACCCATGTGACCGTGTATCTTGCTGTGTTTGGCTCATTCCACCTGATGTCCCCTGAGATCCTCCACTTACTGCAGATGATAAGCTTCCACATTTTTCAATAGCTGACCAGCGTTCCATCATGTATATGTGTTTCCTTTCCACATTCACTGACTGACTGATTCAGACTTAGGTTGAATCGGTAGCCCGACTATTGTGAACAGTGCTGCAGTGAGCACAGGAGCTTTGTATCTGTGTGACAGATTGTCAAAGACAGGCAAATGAAAGTCACAAGGACTCAGACTCAAACTGGGATGCATGTTATGAAAACAGATAAAAGAACAGAGGTCTCATCATAGGCTGGTGGGAATATAAATACAGTCATCCTGAAAAGGGTTATGGAAATTCCTTGAAAAAACATACTAATGGGCTGAGAAGATAGTTAAGTGAGTACTGTGCTTGTGTATAAGCAAGAGTTTTGAATCTCCAAAGCCATCAAAACAAAAGCAAAACAACAAACAAACAAAGCCAAGGTGCAGCTGCATGCATCTGTAACCCCAGTGTTCCTATGTTGAAATTGGAGGTTTAGGCAGGAGAATCTAGGAAGTTTGATAGCCAGCTAGCCTGGTGCATGCAATAGCTAACAAAAAAAAAGAGACCCTCCCCATCTCAAAAAGTGGTGGGATGTGAGAACTTACAACCAGAGTTGTTTTCTGCTCTCCATGCTCCTGCAATGGCACTCTTGTGACTGTGTTCACACAAACACACTATACACATCATACATACACACATTCCCCAAGAAAAATTTTTAAATGTTACTGCTGGCATGTACCAAAATAAAAGCAAAAAAAGAAAGTATGTCAAATAATATTGACTTCTATTGAAAGGTACATCAGCAGGACTTTGCATTCAGAAATCTGCTACAGCCATGACAACTCAAGCGTCTCTTTAAAGTCACTAGGCATGTGGAGTCATTTATGAATCATATGGCATACCCTTGCTTTGAACTATCTTACCTCACTTGTCTTGAAATTTTGCTGATAGTTAAGATACTCAAAATTCAAAAAAAATTAAATGATCATTTAGATGGCTCAAGAATAAAATATTGTTGTGATAACTAGATTCAACCCTGTTCAGTTAGAAGGATTTAATCAGATTTCTTCATGGTTCCCCCAAACCCTTTCATATATCTTAAACTATACAAGAGACCTAAGAGAAAGCCCGCCATTGGCATTCTTAGTGAGTCACAAGAGAATGTACCACTGGATAAACCTTAAAACCCAATCAAGATCCCTGCAAAACAAAGTAGCTGTGCAGTTTAAGACTAAAATCCTTTCCGTCAATGACAAGTCAAAATCTATAGGTCAATCATGATTTCCTAGGTCATTTTGCAAATCGCCTATTTTGGTTCTCTCTCTTTCTTTTTAAGAAGGGTGGAGAAAGCATGGAACATGACTCAGGGCTGAGCAAATTAGTGTTACACAATTTCTGTTTATCAGCCTGAAGATCTTGTATCGTGGAGGGTGTACTCAATTATTCAAACCATTATGAAAGAGCGTCTCCAAACTGTTGCCAGGTAGCTGCTCAAAGAAAACACCTTTTATTTGTCTACATTAACCCTTCTTTACTGTGGAACTAAGATCATATATCCTGGAGTTTTAGCTTGATATTTTTGTTGAGGAAAGGAACCTTCTGACAAGGACTAGAGGATGAGGCACTGTGCTCACCACTCTGGTTATCACTGACATCATTTACATCATGGACAGCAAAGACTTGGAAGGTATTTGCAGCCCAGGAAGAGCTTACCACCCAATCTAAACTATACTGTTGTCTCCCCTAAGTGAGAATTCAGCTTCACCATTTGTTTGTACATTGTAAGGTCATGGTTGTCCATCTCAGGGTGTGAATTGTCTGAGGTGTTGGAGAAAGAAGAGCAGAATCATGCCTCAGGGAAGAATGGGTGTCCATGCTAATTCAAGAGTCAGAACCTCATCTTCATGTATCTAATAAATAAATAATAATATTGAGAATAGCAGTAGTAGTAGTAATAGTGTAGTAATAGTTATAGTATCGCTCAGTGTTTGTGGAGTTAGAACTTGTCAGTACAACTTCTTACCTATTCCCTTGTATTTTCAAAACCTATTCTCTGAAAACAAGAACACATCCCTATAATAAATAACCTAATCTTGGTTGTCAACTTGACCTCTCTGGGAAAGGGAAACCTTAACCGAAGTATTGAATTCATCCTACTAGACAGTAGGCATGTCTATAGGGCACTTTTTGATTGCCAATTGATATAGAAGGACTCAGCCCACTGTAGCAATACCACCCTTCCAGGTTCCTGGTTTTGCCTACATGATGGACTGTAACCTGTAAACCAAATTAACCCTTTTTTTCTCTATTTTTTTTTTTTTTTGCTCAGCATTTTTTATAACAACAGCATAGAAGCAAACTAGGACAATTTCCATAATTTATGTTTCTATAGCAAAAGGGATAGCGCCACTTTTCTTGCTCCAGTTGAAATATTGATATTTTAACTTTTACCTTAGTTTGTAGACACAGACATGACATAACGATTATTTAATTTGGAATATTTTGTGAGATAGTTTACCTTTTCTCTGTTAAAGACATTCACTCTTTCCCTAAAGAAATATTCAAAAACATTAAAACAGATGCTTAACCACAAGTTTATAGAACACTTCTTCTCTTCCTGCTACTCTTTATCTCAGTGGCAGTAAAATTCTAACATACTAACAATGGACTAGGCTGTGTACTGAAAACAGCTTCAGACTTTACATGTTTTAAAGAGTACATTTTAAGAGAAATCCTAGGACAACAAGAGACAAAGACAAGTACACTAGAAATGTACTACATGCCCTGATTCTCACAGGGATGGCAAATACTAAATTCAGCCAGGCAGACTTAAATCTCAAGCTGGTATACTGTTCCCATTTCATAACAGTTGCTATCTGTTTTCACAGATAATGAAAGAATTTTCACAGTTAATGAAAGAATTTTTAAACAGACATGGGACTTAGTTCATGGACAACTTTATTGGGGTTTGAGAGAAAAATAAAACAAAGCAGATAAGCTGTAAATATTAGTAGCCATTGCAAAGAGAGAGGTGAAGTGGAAGAAAGATGGTTTTTTTGTCTTTTGAGGTCAGATTGAAAAGAAGAAAGAAAGAAGGAAAAGATGTGCCTTTTGAGTTAGTCAGAACTCACAAAAGCAGGCAGGCTTAGCACTGAATCTCTTTAAGTAACTGCATAGGCAATGAGACTTTGGGGAGCTATAATTATCCCTCCCATATTTTTAGCATGCTTTTAGGTGAACCAATTTTCTTGAAAGATAGTGTACTAGAAAGATGACTGGCAGGCGATCTGGATTAACTCTTAAGTGAGGAGATGATGGTAAATCAGGATGTCCTGTCTTTACCCAGTGCAAAAAATAGAATTCAGAGTCCATTATATTGGCTAGCAACAAGATGCTTTCTCTTAATGCCCTCCAACATAACCTGAAGGCCATCTTTCACACTATATCTTAAATTGTAATAAAGGACAATTGTGACACTTCCTCTTGAAATGATACCAGGGAAATAGGAAGTAGGTTTCAAAGTAAACTATGAAGAAATAGTGCATTTTTTTAATTGCTTCCAAACCTACCAATTCTTGTCTATCTATTCAACAACAAAAAATGAATGATGTAAACAAGAACTGATCAAAAGAAGATGTTTAAAATTAAAAAAAAAGATTTTCCAAGATAAAGGGCCCAAGAAGAAAGCTGGAATGAGGATTATAATATCTAATAAAATAAACTTCCAACCAAAATTAATCAAAAGAAATGGGAAAGAATATTTCATATTCATCAAAGGAAGAATCCACCAAAACAATGTCTCAATTCTGAATATCTGTGCCCTAAACATAAGGGCACCCACATTTGTTAAACAAACAAACAAACAAACAAACAAACAAAAAACACTACTAAAGCTTAAATGCCCATACTTTAATAGTGGGAAATATCAACACCCCATTCTTGTCAATGGACAGGTCATCAAGACAGATAGAAGCTAAATAGAGAAATAATGGCACCAACAGATGTTATGACTCAAATGGACCAAATAGATACCTATAGAGCATTTCACCCAAACACAAAAGAATATACCTTTTCCTCAAGCACCTCACTGAAGCATCTCTAAAACTGACCACATATGTAGTCACAAAGCAAGCCTCAACAGATACAAGAATATTGAAATAATCTCTTGCATCTTATCTGACCACCATGGATTAAAGCTGGACTTCAACAACAGAAACAGCAAAGTCTAAAACTCAGGGAAACTGAACAACTCTCTACTCAAGGACCCAGAGGGGCAAGGGAAAAACAAAGGAAGAAATTAAAGACTGTCAAGAATTCAGTGAAAATGGATGTACATGTCCAAACTTACAGGACACAATGAAAGCAGTGCTAAGAGGAAAGGTCAAAGCACTAAGTGCCTTCATTAATAATAGGGAGATCTCATACTACAAACTTAACAAGACACCTGAACGTTTTAGAACAAAAAGAAGCAAACACACCTGAGAGGAATAGATGGCAAGAAATAATCAAATTCAGGGCTGCATTCAATAAATTATGAAGAATACATGAAACAAAGAGTTGGTTCTTTGAGAAAATCAACAAGATAAACAAACTCTTAGCCACACTAACTAAAAGAAATCCAAATTAACAACATCAGAACTGAAAAGAGGACGTAACAACAGACACTGAGGAAATTCAAAGAATCATTAGGTCATACAGTAAAAGCCTGTACTGAACAAAATTATAAAATCCAAATGAAAAGGATGATTTTCTTGATAGATACCAATTACCAAAGATAAATCAAGATCAAGTAGACAATTTAAATAAACCTATAATCCCTGAGGAAACAGAAGCAGTCATTAAAAGTCTCCCAATGTAAACAAACAAACAAACCCCACAAAAAACAAAAAACAAAAACAAGAAAACAAAACCCCCAACCCTCAAACAAACAAACAAACAAACCCAAAAACTCAGAGTCAGATGGTTTTAGCGAAGAATTCTACCAGACCTTTATAGAACAGCTAATACCAATACTCCTTGATTTAATTCACAAAAATGGAAACAGAAGGAACACTGCCAAATTCATTTTCTGAGGTATCAGTCACCCTGAAACCTAAACTACACCAGACTCAACAAAGAAAGAGAATTTTAAACCAATCTCTCTTATGAACATTGACACAAAAATACTCAAAAAATATTCACAAACCAAATCTACAAACACATAAAAAATATGAATTGGCCATGATCAAGTAGACTTCATATCGAAGATGTGGGGATGGTTCAATATACAAAAATCTATCAATGTAATCTATCATATAAACAAAGTGGAAGATTAAAACCACACGATCATTTCAATAGATGCTGAAAAAAAACTTTGAAAAAATCCAACACTCCTTCACTATAAAAGTCTTGGAAAAATCAGGGATACAAGAAACATACCTAAATACAATAAAAGCAATATACAGCAAGCTAATAGCCAACATCAAATTAAATGGAGAGAAACTAAGAGCAATTCCACTAAAATCAAGGACAAGACAAGGCTGTCCACACTTTCCATATTTGTTCAATATAGTGCTTGAAAGTTTTAGCTACAACAATAGGACAACTAAAGGAGATCAATGGAGATACGAATTGGAAAGGAAGAAGTCAACATATCACTAGTCGCAGATGATATTATAGTATACAAGTAGCCCAAAAATTCTATGGAGAAGTCCTATAGCTGATAAACACCTTCAGCAAAGGGCTGGATTAACAAAATTAACTCCTTGGCCAATGTCGTGACAAGGAAGTGGGCTTCAGGCAGGAATCTGACATTAGGCTAGAACAAAGAAGTAATTTCAGGCAGGAATCTAAATTTTAGGCTAAAACAAAGATGGAGGACATGAAAATGACTTTGGGCTAGGACAGGGAAGTTGGCTCAAATATTTTGGTCACCTTGATAAGCCCTTAGAATCAGTGATCACAGGAGTGTTCACAGAATTTTGTTTATTGTCTTGCTTGTTCTTTGACTATTTATGTTTATTGTTTTGCTTGTTTCTTGACTGTTTGCATCTATTGTATTGCTAGTTCCTCAACCTAGAACTGACATTAATAATAATAATTGCGTGTAATTGAAATGGTATAAAAGCAAAAAGGAGGAGGGGGATGGGGTACAGGATTTCTAGGGAGGGGAAATGAGGAAAGGGGATGGCATCTGAAATGTAAATAAATAAAATATAAAAAAATAACAAAATTAACTAAAAAATAAGTAGCCCTCCTTTATATAAATGATAAACAGACTGAGAAAGAAATAGGAAAACAACACCCTTCACAATAGCCACACATAATATAAAATATTTTGGTATAAGTCTAACCAAACAAGTGAAAGACCCATATGAGAAAAAAATCAAATCTTTGAAGAAAGAAATTGAAGAAGATATCTATAGATGGAAAGACCTCCCATGCTCATGGGTTGGTAGGATTTAAATAGTTAATAAAAATTGCCATCCAACCCAAAGCAATCTACAGATTCAACACAATACCCATCAAAACTCTAACACAAATTTTTACAGACCTTGAGAGAAAATACTCAACTTCATAAGAAAGAAAAATACCCAACTTCATAAGAAAGAAAAATACTCAACTTCATAAGAAAGAAAAATACTCAACTTCATAAGAAAGAAAAATACTCAACTTCATAAGAAAGAAAAAACCCTCCAGGATAGTATTATTACTGTATAATTCTGTACAGAAAAAGAACTTCTGGAGGTATCACCATCCCTGAATTCAAGCTACGCTAGAGAGCAATAATAATAAAAACTGCACGTCGCTCTCAGTAAAAACAGACAGGTCGATCAACGGAACGGAATCAAATAACCAGAATAAATTAACACACTCATGGACACTTAATTTTTGACAAAGAGGCCAAAAGCATACAATGGCGGAGCATCTTCAACAAATGGTACTGGTCTAACTGGATGTCTGTATACAGAAGAATGAAAATAGATTCATATTTATTACCCTGTAAACATTCAAGTTTAAGTAGATCAAAGACCTCAAAGTAAAACCAGCTACACTAAATCTGATAGAGAAGAAAGTGGGAAATACCCTTGAATGTAGTGGCATAGGAAACAACTTTCCAAACAGAACACAAATAGCTCAGGCACTAAAATCAACTATTCATAAATGGGACATCATGAAACTTTAAAGCTTTTGTAAGATAAAGGACACTGGCGATAGGACAAAACAGCAGCTTACAGATTGGGGAAAGATCTTCACTAACCCTACATCTGGCAGAGGACTGACATCCAAAACATATAAAGAATTCAAGGAATTAAACATCAGAAAACCCAGTAACCCGATTAAAAATGAGGTATGGATCTAAACAGAATTCTTGACAACAGAGTATCTGATGGCCAAGAAGCACTTGAAATGTTCAACATCCTTAGTCATCAGGAAAATGCAAATCAAAACAACTCTGAGATTCTATCTTACACCATTCAGAATGGCTAAGATCAAAAACTCAAGTGATAGCTCATACTGCCAAGTATGTGGAGCCAGGGGAAAACCCCTCCATTTCTGGTGGGAGTGCAACCTTGTACAACCACTTTAGAAATAAATTTGCCAGTTTCTCAGAAAATTGGGATGAGATCTATCTCAAAACCCAACTATATCACTCCTGGGCATTTACCCAAAAGATGCTCCATCATACTACAGGGACACTTGCTCAACTGTGTTCAAAACACCTTTATTGGTAATAGACAGAAATTGGAAACATCCTAGGTGCTGCTCAACTGAAGAATGGATAAAGAAAATGTTGTACATTTACACAGTGGAGTATTACTCAGCCATTAAAACAATGACATCATGAAATTCGCAGGCAAACGGACAGAACTAGAAAATATCGTCCTGAGTGGGGTAATCCAGACCCAGAAAGACAAACATGGTATGTACTCTTTTATAAATGGATATTAGTCATAAAATACAGGAAAATCATACTACAAACCAAAGATCCAAAGAAGCTAATTAACAAGGAGGGCCCATTGAGAAAGAGAAATGCATTAGACATTGGGGGTAGATGGAAGGAGGGGGCTAGGCGGGAGAAGGGTGGGAATGGGAACAGGAGGGATGAGGTAGGGGGAGGACAGAGGGATAGAGTATTGGAAGAGACAACTGGATTCGGGTGGAAGAGCCTCACAGTTGTAGTGAGCACACAGTTATAGTGAGTATACAGTTATAGTCAGTGTACAGCTATCGTGAGCACACAGTTATAGTGAGTATACAGTTATAGTCAGTGTACAGTTATAGTGAGTGCACAGTTAGAGTGAGCACACAGTTATAGTGAGTGCACAGTTAGAGTGAGCACACAGTTATAGTGAGCATACAGTTATAGTGAGCACACAG
>NW_021604569.1:20567992-20574337 GCF_004785775.1 Grammomys surdaster | reverse complement strand
AGTGAGCACACAGTTATAGTGAGCACACAGCTATAGTCAGTGTACAGCTATAGTGAATGCACAGTTATAGTGAGCACACAGCTATAGTGAGTGCACAGCTATAATGAGCACACAGTTACAGTCAGTGTACAGTTATAGTGAGTACACAGTTAAATGAGCTAGAAGCCTATGGCAACTGAAACTCCGAGGAATCTATGATGGTGATCCTAGCTAAGGCTATTAGCAATGGGAATATGGAGCTTGTGCTGCCCAGCTCCTGTAACGAGGAAAGACTTCCAATGGAGGGATTGAGACACCAACCCAACCACAAAACTTGCCTATAAGATATGCAGGGGTATGCCTACAAAATGAAGCTGAATTTGAGAGAAGGGCCAACTAATGATTGGCCTAGCTTGAGACCTATTCCATGGGTCCCCTGACACTATTAATGATATTCTGCTATACTTGCAGACAGGAGCCTAACATCGGAGAAGCTTCACTCAACAACTGATGGACACTGATGCAGAGACCCACAGTCAAACATTAAGTGAAGCTTAGGAAATTCTGTGCAAGAGGAGTAAGGATTGAAGGAACCAGAGGTGTAAAGGACAACACACACACACACACACACACACACCACTGCAAAATTAACTAACCTGGGTCTATAGCGTCTCATAGAAACTGAACAGCCAGCCAGAGAGCATGCATAAAACAAGCCTTGGTCTTCTGCACATATGTAGCAGTTGTGCAGCTGGGAATCCATGCAGGAGCAGGGGCTGTCTCTGACTACACTTCCTGCCTGCCTTTGAATCCCTTTCCCGTCACTGGGCTTCCTTGTCTAGCCTCAATAGAAGATGCACCTAGTCTTACTACCATTTAATATGTCAAGACTGGTTGATACCCATGGGAGTTCTCCTCTTCCTCAGAAATGGATAAGATGGGTAGATGTGGGAAAAGGAGAGGAGAGAGAGGGACTAGGTGGAGAGGAGGGAGGGGAAGCTGGAATTAAGATATAAAGTAAATAAAAAACTTCATCAAGTTAGGCCTGTCATTGGTTGGCCGTTCCCTCAGTCTTTGCTCCTTCTTTGTCTCTGAACTTCTTGTAGGCAGGACAAAATTTGGGTTGAAGTTTTTGTGGTTAAGTTGGTGTCTTTATACCTCCACTGGAAGTCCTACCTGGGTACAGAAGGTGGCCACTTCAGGCTCCATATCCAACACTACTAGGAGTCTCAGCTAGTGTCATCCACATAGACTCTCTGGAGCCCCCTCCCCCATTGGGGTTTCTGGCAGGTCCTAGATATGAACCCCCATTTCCATTTACTCTCCTGGCCCTTTTCCCCTGGGTCTTCCCACATCTGTTTCCCCCACTCCTCTGTTACCCTCCTTATCCTCTCTCCCACCCAGTTCCCTCTCTCCACCTCCCTGTGACTATTTTATTTCCCCTTCTGAGCAAGATTCAAGCATCCATCCTTGGACCCTAGTTATTTAGCTTCTTTGGATCTGTGGATTGTAGCTTGAGTATCCCGTACTGTATGGCTAAAATCTACATATAAGAAAGTACATGCCATGCATGTCCTTTTGGGTCTGGGTTACCTCACTCAGGATGATATTTTCTAGTTTCATCCATTTGCCCACAAATTTCATGATGTTCTTGATTTTGATAGTGGAGTTGTATTCTATAGTGCAAATTTTCTGTATCCATTCAAATTGGGACCCATCCCATGGGCAAGAATCAATCCCTGAAACTATTAATGCTTGAAGACAGGAGCCTAGCATAACTTTCCTCTGAGAGGCTCCACTTAGTAGCTGATCAAACAGATGTAGAGACCCACAGCCAAACATTGGAGCTTGGTAAGTCTTGTGGAAGAGTTTAGGGCAGGATTGAGGGATCCAGAGGGGATAGGAACTCCACAGGACAATCAACAGAGTCAACTAACTTGTACCCGTGGGGGCTTCCAGAGATTGAACCAGCAACCAAAGAGAAACATAAGCTGGATCTAGCACCTGCCCCCACAGACATATGTAGCAGATGCACAGCTTGATCTTCATGTGGGTCCACCAACAACTGGAGTAGGGGCTCTCCCTGACTCTGTTGCCTACATGTGGCTCTTGTTCAGGCCTCAATGGAAGAGGTTGTGCCCAGTCCAGCAGCAACTTCATGTGCCAGCATGGGATGGTACCCAGGGGGATTCCCCTTTCTTAAAGGAGAAGGGGATGAGTAAGGGGTATGGGCTGTGTGGGGGGGCAGGGGGACTGAGAAGAGAAACGAGATGTGATCGGGATATAAAGTGAATAAATTAATTAAGAGAAAATATTTAATAAAATAGTAATTGTACCAGCTAGGACACAATATCCAAGAACAGTAGGACAATACCACAAGATTTAACACATACAATTAGAACATAAGAATATGAAGAAAAAGAGAGCAAGAAAAGGAAAACAATTAAAGCAATAAGGTTTAATTTCTCTAAAGTTTGGTATGAAAACACTGGTCTAAGAAATTCAAATAATATGAAACATGGCACACATCAAGGTAAATGGAGTAGATGGGACATTTAAAAATTGCAAAGTCAATAGAAGAAATCAGCAACCTAGAACTTTTTTTTAAAAGAACATTCCTAAGTAAAGAGTAAATACATTCTTAGATACACAGACCTAGGGGAATCATTGGTAAAAGACCTTGAAGCCATCCAAAAATGCATTATTTAGAGAAAATCAATAAGATATTACCTAAGGAATTAATATTTTTAATAGAAATAAGATCTAGAGACTGAGAAAGAAAAGAGAATTAGATCATATTAATAATCCATAATTTTGTGGCAACACAAAAGGAAGCAGAATAATTATAAGGAATGGAAGATGGCGGGAAGAAGTAGACATTGATTCAAACCTAAGGATGATCACTTCATGGCCTAGATAATGCCAGTGAGAAGCATGTGCCACAGTGGATAAAACAAAATCAGCTATATCCCACCTAAACCAAATCCATGTCATGTTGAAAGACACTGCTAAATTAAACATAAAAGGATGGAAAAGGTTGCACTGTGCTCATTGTTAACAAAACCATGCTGGATTAACCAATTAATCTCACCAAAGCAGACCTGGGGCAAAAGGAATTTGAATATGAATATACAAGGATGTTGTATAGTAATTAAAATATACAAGCAGGTACAACTATCCTTAACATCTAGCTATCTGGCAACAACAACGACAAAATGTATAATGCAATTTTCAATAGGATTCCAGGAGGAACTGACAAAATGATTCTTCTAGTTGGTGATTTTACTACTGCCCTTTTAGTAATTTACACACTAAATAGACAAAATAAAAATATATCTGATTAGAATAGCACCATCAGTTAATTTGTTCCAACTGATATCGACCCAATATTTTTTCAACAATAGCAGAACAGATGCTAGTGAAGATGTAAGGATTGAGGAATGCACAGATACCTCCGGTAGGAATGTAACTAAGCCGTGATCATAAACATTGATGTGGTGGTTTAATAAAAAAAAAAAACTAGACTAAGAAACAAACCCAGAGACATTCCTAAATATATACCCAAAGGATTCTAAAAACCTAAATATACCAAGAGGATATTTGCATTATAGTCATCTTCAAAGAAAAGCAAAATTACATTTGTGAAAATATAGTTAGACTTGGAGATTATTATGTTAAACAAAACAAGTGATATATGGAAGGACAGCTATCAGAGTCTAGGTATGTGCATGCATGTGCTTGTGTGTGTGTGTGTGTGTGTGTGTGTTTTGTGTGTGTGTGTGTTTTGTGTGTGTGTGTGTGTGTGTGTGTGTGTGTGTGAGAGAGAGAGAGAGAGAGAGAGAGAGAGAGAGAGAGAGAGAGAGAGAGAGAGAGAGAGAGAGAATGAAAGCAGAACGAAGACTATGGGAAGGAAGGAAAGATCTAAAGAGAAGAGAAGAGATACTGGGGAAAGAAGAGGATGGTGGAAAGTCAGTGACATGGAAGCAGGAGAAAGGACTGTAGGAAGGAGGGGGAACTGACAAGAAACAGAGAAGGAACACAGTCAACCAGTGAGCAACAGATAAGAATACAATGGGGAGGCTGGATTGATACTCTGCGGATTCTTTACTACGGAAGTAAATGCATGAGGAAGGAGAAGCCTAACACATGCTTTAAAAAGAAAGGCTTCCAACTTTTCAATTTTAGCAAAATACAAGCTTCGAAGTAGCAAAGGAAGCTTAACTGTGACACACCTAAGGAAATCCATACCAGAGAAGATCATAATCATATTTTTAAAAATAAATCTCCAAGAAAATACCTTAAAAACCAAGAGAAAACAGCACCTAGAGTAGACAATTTAATTCACATTTTAGAAGATTTTTCCTCAGAGGTTACAAAAGCCAGAAGGAAATGACAATATTTTTCAAGTGCTGCAAAAAACAACTCTTGAGCCAGAAGTCCCTTCATGGGAAATGTGCTTCCAGAGGGGAGGAAATGCAAAAATTCTCACCCAGAAGAAAGCTAAGAAAGTCAGTCATCATGTGACCTACCTTGTAAGAATGACTTAAGGAAGTTCAAAAATAGAAAAGAAATCACAAACCCGGATACTCGAACACCACTCTCTACTGAGAGCTCTAAACAATTGTGGGAAGTGAAGCAGAACGTGTCACTGTCAAATGCAATTCTCAGTGCACCTTACATGACTGTTTACCACATTCATGTTATAATGGCATGAAAAGGCTAGAAAAAGATCAAAGACATCGGGTTTCTAGACTTTACACCAACAAGTGATAGAATGACACACATAGATTGTGATGTTATGGATATAATACACAGAAAACTGCTAAACAATTTTAGGAAAGACTATGGATTCCTAGAACTGTAATTCTTAAAAGAAATTAAAAGCAGCAATAAAACTACTATAGATAGAAATGCAAGGAAAAGAAAGCTGAGTAACAAGTAGCAAGAGAATAGACAACAAAAATGAAATTGTACGTTCAAGTCTTAACTTCTCACCCAGGGAATTATGTAGATATAGTTTCAATAGTATATAGTAGCAAGAGGTCAAACTTCTCAGACTAGAATTAAAAACATGAGCCATCAGTAAACGCCTTGCAAAAAATAATAACCCATGTTAAATATAACTGTATCAGCAGTTAGAAAAACAGGATATGCAAAGATATATCACATAAACACCAAAAGAAAGGAGTGACCATAGAATATAAAATAAAGCAGACAATAACGTGAAGGAAACTACCCATGAAAAGAAGAAAGCTCTACAACATAAATAAACAAAACCAAATAATCATGATAAAAGGGCAGGTACACCAAGAAACTTTATTAGTCACAGCACATTTCTGAGGAAAATGCTACAATTTACACACACACACACACACACAAGTTGACAGAGGAAAAATGGGTACAAATATAGTTATAACTGAGAACCTCAGCAAACCCCTCTGTAACTGACTGAAGAAATCAGAACATTATTAATGTCACAGAAGTCATTACACTTCCACATAAAAGGATCCAACCTTCCTCAAAGGAAGAGAATAAACATTCTTTCCTACTACTCACGGAAACATATCAAGATCAAGAGTATCCTGGACCACAGCGTACATTGCAACAGTATTAACAGAATTGAAACCATGCAACTTAATCTCTATCTACAGTAAAGGAAGACTAGATCTCTACAACAGAAAAAGAACATGACAATATTCACCTGATTAAATCCTAACTAAGTTTTAACTCATTTATGAATTGTTTGATAAAGAAATTCCAAAGGAAGTGTGGTGGTTTGAATGAATGAGAACGGCTGGCTCCCAGAGGGTCATATGTTCGAGTCTTTGGTCCCATTTAGTGGAGCTGTACAAGAAGGATTAGGAGATGTGGCCTTTTGGGAGGAGATGGGACCACTGGGAGTGGGCTTCTGTCTCTGTCTCTCTCTGTCTGTCTCTGCCTCCCTCCTCCTCCTCCTCCTCCTCCGCCGCCTCCGCCGCCCCCCCCCCCCCCCCCCTCTTCTCTCTCTCTCTCTCTCTCTCTCTCTCTCTCTCTCTCTCTCTCTCTCTCTCTCTCTCTCTCTCAGTAGCCTTGTGGTTATGAAGAGAATTGAAATGAATTCTCTTTTCCCTGAAATTTGAATTTGACTTTCTTCCCCCACACCCCCCCCAAAAAAAATCTCTACACTCAAGGGTTTCACTGGACAACATTCTACCAAGTGCTCTAAAACAATTAATGCCCATTTCAGTCCTTTGCAATCTGGCCCAGAGAGGAAGAAAGAAAAAGACCTAACCTGAATAATGAAATAAGTTTTACCTGCTTTCAAAGCCAGGAAAAGACTGTCTGTGTGTGTGTGTGTGTGTGTGTGTGTGTGTGTGTGTGTGTGTG
>NW_021604569.1:20561294-20567592 GCF_004785775.1 Grammomys surdaster | reverse complement strand
ACATATAAAACATTATCTCAATTTTCATATATATATGTATATATATATACATATATATATATATATGTAATTTTCTGTCTTACCATATGGAATCAAACCTGATGATCGCTTTTGATTTCCAAGGCCACCAGACATCCATAGGTGCACATACATACATGTAGGCAAAACACTCATGAACATGAAAATAAAATAATCTAAAATTTTTTAAAAAAACGTTTGCTTGATGACAGTGAGCCTGGAACCAAACCAGTAAGCATTCCTCCATGGTCTCTGCTTCAGTTCCTGTCTTGAGTACCTGTCATCTGCATGTGACAGGACCATGATGGCTGGTTTGATCTTGTGCAAGTTCTATACAGTTCATGCATTCCTGAATGAACTGGGGAGGAGCTCACTAGGCCTTACCCCTAGCTGAGGATTTATTGGCAGTTGATGGCTAGTGGGACATGGATAATCAGTTTTCTCTGGAACAGTAACCTAGCAAGCTGCTCATGGTCCGATGAATGGCTGTCTCCACACTCATGCACATATGGGCAGCTCCAATTGAACTCAATGTGCTATCTTAAGAAAATAGTAGACATGAAGTTGAGTGGGCCACAGGACAGAGGAGGTCTGTGAAGAATTGGTGAGGGAGAACTTTTTTGGACCAGTATGATTTATAACTTCATTCTAAATACTTATCATTATACCTACAGACAAGAATAGTTCTCACTGCATATTGAAAGGGGCTTCTTTACAGCAGATGTGAATACTACATAAATCAATGACTGATGAAAATGCAGAGGAAACTGAATAGCAGGTGAGTATGTATAAAAATACTTATAAAGACACTACAAATTTAAGAGGGAGTCCTCATGTATGAATTTTGCAAAAACAAAAAAACAACAAAAAAAAAGACAACTAAAAACAGTAGTTTTCACAGAAGGAATGCTACCAGGCATTAAAAAAATCACTTCATATTGACAATGGTGTGATTTTGCTAGGAAACCAGAAACTCTGTTTTATAGGAGTAAGTCTTCAGGTATCACGTTTCATGTTGAATAACCATCCCAGAATTTTAGGGAAATAGGCATGATTACACTGAGAGGTTTCATGATGTAGTGGTTTATATATGCTTGGCCTAGAGAATGGCACTATTAGAAGCTGTGGCCTTGTTGGAATAGATGTAGCCTCTTTAAAGGAAGTATGTCACTGTGGGGGTGGGTCTGTAACCACCCTCCTTGCTACATGGGAGCCAGTTTTCTCCTGTTTGCTGTCAGTACACGATGTAGAACTCTCAGCTCCTCCTGCACCATACCTACCTGGACTCTGCCATGCTCCCACCTTGAGGATTATGGACTGATACTCTGAGCCCTTAAGCCAGCCCCAACTAAATGTTCTCTTTTGTAAGAGTTGCCTTGGTCATGGTACCTCTTTATAGCAAAGGAAACTCTAAGTCACACAGCATTTACTCAATAATTAAGGTGGGAAACAGAAAATCAGTAATGATTTAAAAGAGTTGCAATATATTCTCCAAAAATGATTTAATTGCCATTTATGGGTCAGTTCACCTGATGATAGCTCATTCTTGTCAATTACTGATGATGTTGCACCTAGGAATGCTACATGGCTAGCCCATAGGGATGAACACTATGAAGATTTGCTCCAGAAAAGTAAATACTTGAAAAATAAACAGGTGTCTATAACATGCTCGCTTATTTTTTAAAAATCACAATTCTCTGATTTTCACAAATAGTGGGATTTCCACAAATGAATTCGTGGCTTTAGCATCATCCTTAATTGAAAAGCAGGTTCTAAAATTTATACAAAAGTTCAAAAGAGTCAATAAAACAATTCCCCCCCCCCAAAAGCCCCAAACCCAAACCACAACAAAACAACATTGGAAGACTCATACTCACTGGCTGAAAGTCACATAGAAATGTATAACAATCCACAGGATGTGGTATGGCGTTACTATGAACTTTGCCTTAAGCATAAAAGAAGAAGTTGGTATCCATGTGCACAAAATTCTTCCTTTCATATAGCATGAAAACTTAACTAAAACCAACCACAGACTGACTTGTTTGCAACTGTCTTGTCCTGTCCAGAAAATATTGTTTCATCAAAGACATGAATGACTGGGACTGTGTACCCAAGACTGGCACAAGATCAAACAAACCCAGATCTAGCTTGAATGCGTGCGTGTGCGTGTGCGTGTGCGTGTGCGTGTGCGTGTGCGTGTGCGTGTGCGTGTGCGTGTGTGTGTAGGGAGGAGGGGCAATCAACTCCTACTGTTGGCAATTGATGGCTGCTATGAGAAGGACAGTCACGCCCTGAAAGGCTACCCGGGCTCCAGGGGATAGTTCTACACACATGTGCAGACAAACCACTAGATGAAGAAGTAAACACCTTCGAGAAGGCAGATGAGAAAATGTTTGAACTTCTCCAGTTTGACATCAATCGTTCTGTGCATGTATGTAATATCATAATGTGCCCTATAATGATGCACAAATATAATGTCTTAATAAATTAAAATTGACTGCACTGTAGTCTAAACTAGGCTCTCAAGATCTGCAAGCTAGTTAACACACTTAATCCATGGCTGTCCCTAACCACCTCATCAGGCACAAGGCCCTACTCTCCCTGCTGTGTGTTCAAGTTTCCAGGGTGGATGGAGGGGGTGGATAAACTATTATAGCAAGGACTTTCTGTGATGGGGGTTTGGGGAGAAAAGGTCAGTGGTCCACAGAAGTAGGAACTTCAGCCTCTGTGACTCCAGTTCTTAGTGCCGCAGGCCTGGCTACTGTAACATCCAGATTCTGGCATAGGACGCCTCACTGCACGGACCTGGGCTACACCACAGACTCAGACTTGGGACTGGAAATCACTAGTATTCCTCTTGCTCTCAGCAGCCAGGGCAGTCATCTGAAACAGCCTCATGAAAGAGGAAGTCCAGCCATTCATAACACAGGCTTCCCTTTCCCTCCACACGCTACACACGGGTTTTCTTAAGATCTTTCCCTTTTCTGCTCAGAAAATTCTCTCTGGAAAGAAATGTGACTGGAAACCAAATGTCCATTGTCTCCTTCTGGGAGCAGGTGTGCCTTCACTTCCCCTCTGAAGAAATTCCCAGCTTCTCAGGCCTGGGGTCACGGCCAGCAGCTGTGGGAAAGGAAGGTGTTGAGAAACCCCTGGTGTAGCCCTGGGCAATCTCCTGTGGGGTGTGACTGGCCACACCTGTGTACTCCGTGACCTCTTCCATCCCTTGACCCACGGAGACACACCTCAGGATTTCCTGTCCACGAGCCCCCCACCCCCCAGTATAAACATCCCCCTATAGGAATATGCTTCTTTCATTGAGTGATTCATTTTCTAGTCTAGTCCCTGGTGTTTTGGGCATCCTGCTCAATTTTAGGAACCAGCGTGAAGTGCGGGGAATCCCGTAACACAGACAATATTGTGAGAATCTGTAGTTCACATACTCAGTTGGCCATCTCACAGTGCTCTATGGGTTTGCCTTGATCGGTTCCCGTGGAAGTCTGCCAGCACCTCGCTGACTATGAGGAGCTGACACCTCGTCCCCAAACAGTTCTAATTTACTATGGTTGATCTGTGCTTGCGTTATCAAAAGCATATGTATAGAATCTTGTATTGTCAAAAATTTTAAAATCCCCTTAACAATTTGTGCCATTAATTCTGGTGGGATTCTATTAGAAAATGTTAAATAAGCATCTATTGAGGAGACAGTATGCCATAGATTCTAATCTACTAACTGATAAGCTTTGAATATAGTTTGATCTATAATTTTTCTCAGTGCCATTTATAATTTTCAGTGTGATACTCTGAACACATTTTTTAAATGTATTCCTATATGGGATGTATTATATGCTGTCATGTATAATATTTTAAAATGTTATTTTTAACTAATGCTACTTTGTTTAAATAATATTTTCCCAACTTTATCTTAGACTGCTGTGATCTTAAGACTCATAATTTTTTTAGATTTTATGTGATTTCTATGGATACAATTATTGTATCTAGAAAATTATGCTCATTTTGTATGCCTTTTTATCTCCTTATTTAAGAATAGCTAGGATACATAGTATAGTGTTAAATAACAGTTATACTGAACTTACAAATTCAGCTTTCATTTACCTGAAATCTCCTTATTCAAACTTTATGAAGCATACCCGGTAGATATATACATTTATTTGGCTTGGTCATTTATTTTAGCACATTAAAGATATTGTTTCATTTCCTTCTGGTTTATAATATTTTCATGAAGAAGGAAACACTGATTTATATCACTGGGCACCCATGATCTTTTTTATGGTTATTTTTCATTTTATTTCTTTGTGTTTGGGATGTCTGTGTCTTATGCTGGTGGTATTTGCTGTGACTTGCTTCTTGTTCACTAAGATTCTGATATGTGAGGAAATACTGTTTTAGTAAGCTCAGAAAATAAGCCATCATTTTAAATCTTTTTCCTTCTTTTTGGAATTCCAGACAAGAGTATCTCCAGTCACTTGGCATTGTCTAATACTGGAGGAATCTATGTGCCTCAAAAATTACTTTCCCCCTCTGTGTGTATCCAGCTGTTGATCTGATGCTAATCCTAGCCAGTTGCATTTTTATACCTTTGCTTTCTCATCGTATGCTCACCTATTCTTTTTAATTTCTTGAAACTATTTATAATGACCATCTTTGTCTCATGATTCCTTCCATTCTGCCACTATGGACTTTATTTTGAGATTAACTTGTTCCTATGCCCACTCCCCACACCCTAGCCTCGTGGTGCACTTCATAATTCTGTCTCCCTGTGCATCTAAAAACGTTTGGGTTGGAGTCTGGAAATCGTGACTGTTACCTTCTCAAATGACTGGACTTTGTTTGCTTTCTTTAAAGTGGTTGAATTTTTCTTTGACAGGCTTTGAGTTATTGATGATACAAACTCTTTTGAAGTGTATCTGTGTGCTGCCTAAATGGTGATGCAGGACTGTTTTGGCATCTCTAATAAATGCCTGAGTTTGGAGTGGGTAATTAGGAAAAGCATGTTTGCAGAGATGTCAGTGAGCATCCTGTCTGTGTTATTTAGGGGGAATGCCTCTCACCAAGGTCATGAACAGCCTTGGCTTTGGAATTCAAGGGAAATTCTGTTTTTCTTTTCCCAGGCTTCTCTGCTACATTTGATCCCATGCCACTAGCTCTGCTTTGAGCAGCTCCTGGCGTAGACCTGTGTGAGTTCAGCTTCTTGCTTCCCTATTTCAGGCACTGTTCTGTGTGTCACCGCACTCTAGTCCACCATGTTAAGTGTAAGTCCTCCTTATGAACATATCAAGGATTTACATCTGTGCTTCAGTAAGTGTCACATACGTATGCCTTCTTCACACTCCTTTATGGCTTTATCCACACCTTTGACTGTCTATTGGATAGCCCTCAGTGATGCTTCAGACTAATTGAATTCCAGACTGGATTCAGCGTCTAAATAAACCAAGGGGGTTTTTTTTTTTTGTTTTTTGTTTTTTTGTTACTTTAGAGCTTCTTGCATAGTTTGCTGTCTCTTTAAGTCCATAGTCCTGACTCCCCATCTCTACCATAGGTCCCATCTATTTATTTCCCAAGATTTTGGTATGAGACTACCTCCTCTTCATCTTCACTCTGAAATTCTTGGTCAAACTTTGCTCAGGCTCTTGAACCTCTTACTAGAACTGACCGTGCACATTGTATAAAATCCAGCTTTAGTAAACCACTCACTAAAGTCAGTTTAGCAGGAACCCCTTGGATACATAATCAGCCTTGACATCTGATCACATCTCTCATCCCCTATCATCACTATATATCCACTATACCATCAGGGTATCCCGATGATACCCTGGCCTGGCCAGTTTTAAGGAAGTATATTTCTTAATTTTTAATAAAAAATTTTTTATTATAAATGTTGCTTTTATTTTTTCAAGTGAAGGGATGAGATGAAAGCTGTACCCAAGCTGTGTGACTACATGGCTTGGGCTGAGCCCCAAACATTCTCTCTGTTCTATCTCTAGGCCTAGACCTGAAAGCTTCTAGTCTCCATACAATCCAATCTTCCAAGGCGAGTGATTCAATTCATCTTCTCTCATCTTCTCACTGAGTTGCTCTGCCTGGCATCATACTAACTTTCTAATCTTCTAGATCCTTCTTATTCTCTGGTTTGTTCTGTCTTCACCTCTTCACCTCTTCTTTCTGCTAACTGTTCTGGTAAAAATCACACACACACACACACACACACACACAGGGAGAGAGAGAGAGAGAGAGAGAGAGAGAGAGAGAGAGAGAGAGAGAG